>NW_028279030.1:0-250101 GCF_059751315.1 Micrasema longulum
TACACACCTTATAAATATTATTTTGCTGACTGGTGTGATTCCGGAGATGTTTAAACATAGCATAGTTAGACCAATTTACAAAGGGGGGGATCATTCAATTGTTAATAATTATAGACCAATTTCACTTTTACCTGCAATTGAAAAAATTTTAGAAAAATATGTCTGCATTTATTTAGATATTTATTTAAAAAAGTTCAACATCATTGATCCTTTCCAATATGGTTTTCAAAAGAAAAAGAGTTGCGATGACTTGCTGCAGGATTTCGCAGATTTCATCAATAACAAATTAAATATTTTGCATCATGTCACTGTACTTTTCATCGATTTCTCAAAAGCTTTTGACACTTTGTGTCATTCTAAATTAATATGTATTTTGGAGTCAATTGGCATAAGGGGTAATTTATTAACTTTTTTTGAAAATTATTTAGTGGGGAGGAAAATGAGTATAAAAATAAAGAATTCATTAAGTCTAGCGAGGGAATGTCTATCAGGGGTGCCACAAGGGTCTATCTTGGGTCCTAAATTGTATATAATTTATGTGTCAGTGATTTGCAACGTTTTTAAAGAAGTAAGGAGATTTATTTTTGCAGATGACACCGCACTAGTTATTTCCAATAAAAACCCATTAGAATCACAAGAGATATTGCAAAGTGATTTCAATAAATTGTTAAAATGGGCTCATGACTATGGTCTCATTATAAATGCAAAAAAGACTAAATGCTTATACATAAAATCTCCTCATGCCAAAAATATGTTTTGCCTAATATTATTGCTCATTGCACAGATTGCTTGCATGATGGTATTTCTAACACATGTAATTGTGAACTCATAGAATTTGTGGAGGAGTATAAGTATTTGGGTATTTTTATTGATCATAATTTTAAATGGGATCGTCATATATTTAAACTTTGTGATCGATTGCGGACTCTTGTGAGTACTTTCTATAAGTTATCTTTTATTTTGCCTAAAATCACTCTTAAAATTATTTATTTTTCTTTAGTAGAATCAATAATAAGATATGGTATAAAGTCGTGGGGACATTCGACTAAAAGTAATATTAAAATGATCCAGGGTCTACAGTATTCTATAGTTAAGCGAATTGTACCTGCAGAGATTTACGAACAAAGAAGTAATAATGATCTCCTGTACAAAACAATCAAAACTCTGCCTGTTCGAGGAATACTGTGGCTTTGCATCATTTTGGAACAATTTCATAGTAATACATTCAAGTTTCCTCTCAAACATAACCATAATACACGCTTCACGTCTAATGATGGCTTGGTAGTACCAAAAGTATGCAATAAATATGGAAATAGAACTCTCAAATATTTAGTACCTAGAATTTTTAATTTATTACCAAAAGAACTTAAATTTAACTCACATTGTAACAAGAGCAAAATAAGAGAGTGGCTACTCGATCAAGAGTTTATATATGAATAGTAGCTTAGGTATAAATATTTTATTTTTTCATGTATTTTCTTGTATTTAAAAAATAAATTTATATATTATTATTTGTATAGACATGTTTATTCTGATCTTTCCGGCTGTTAATTTTTATATGTAATTCATTGTTTTTATAAATGTAAATAATATTATTAAGTCAGTATAATTATAATCTTCACCAACAAGCTACAAAAAGTGGCTTGGTGGGATTTTAGTTTTAGTAAAAATATAACAAGTGAAATTTTTTTAAATTGTAAAAATGTATAATTATGCTATTAAATCAAATAAAAAAAAAAAAAAAAAAAAAAAGACAATATAATAATATTCATATTCATATCAACAATTTAATTAGCAAAGTGGCGACATTACCAAGTCTTTTTTTTTAAATCAAAAACTTTGTTCCAAAAACGGAAAAAAATCTAATGTACGAAGCCTATGTAAAAACTAAAATATTTTAAACATATGTAACTACTGTGGGGAACATGAAATCAAAATGACATAAACAGACTACAAAGACAGCAAAATAAAATACTAAAGTTAGTATATGACCTTCCCTATCTAACAGCAACTAAAGAACTTTTTAAACAAACTAAACAATTAAATGTAACTGAACTCTTTAAACTAGTAGTAGCCACTGATGTAATTGTAGACGAAGAATTAAAACTTGAAAAAAACTGTAGTAAACATGAACATAATACGAGAATATCAGAAAAATGTCATAAACAACCCTCTAAAACGAGAAAAGGACAGTCGAGACTAAAAAACCATGGACTGAAATCATACAATAAACTACCAGGCAGAACTAAACAAAGGACTCAGACAACCTTTACAAAAGATGTTAATAATATTATTATTAACAGTAGAATGTGAATTTTAAAAGTATTTTATTAAATGTATGTAACCCGTAAGGATTTATAAATGAAATTCAAAATAAAAATAAAATTAAAAAAATAACTAAATATTTTTTGACAAACAAAAAAGTGTTTTATTTCAATGTTTATTAATGAGAATTCCAACGAACCACAATTATGGCATTATTTATTTATCTTAAGAAACAAACAGTCGACAATGATATAGTAACATTTAAAAAAAATACAGTTTAAAGACAGACCAGCAAAGTTTCTAAATAAGAATCATACATATTATTAAATTGTGTTACAACAAAAGGGTGTGTTTATGCGTATTTGTATGAGAGTAAGTAGAGAGGGTGTTTTTATGTGTATTAGTGTAGGAGTAAGTGTTCAGGTGTGTGAAAGTGTGAGCATCATTAAATAGTAAGTGGGATCGTATCGCAGTCAGAAATAATGAGTCTTAATTTATTTTTAAATAAATTAAGGGACGTGTTAAATATATCAATAGATGAAAAAAAAGCATTATAGTTAGAGCAAGAACGATAGAGGAAAGAGTGTTGTGCATAGTTAGTGCTACAAACTGGCAGATGGAATAAATACATATTTCTTGTCACGCGAAAGGGGGACATTAAGATTAATTTTGGAGAGTAGGTTTAAAGAGTCTACTTTATTATTTAATAATTTATGTAAATAGCATAATTCGGATACAGTGCGTCTTTTTTCAAGGGTAAAAAATCCATTTTGTTTGGCAGATTGGCTGTAAGTACAAAGCGTTTTATTGTTTTTTTTATAATCAAGGTATTTAAAAAAAATCGTTGAACATTTTCAATCCATTCTGTTTGTGACGTATTGTGGGCTCCTCACAACGGATGCAAACTCCAAATTATTGCGTACAAAAGTGTTGTATAAAGTTTTTAATGTATTTGGTTTGTATGCAAATGTCATGCAAAATATATTTTATAGCGACATTTAGATAATTAATAGTTGTCTATTTTAATAATAACATGTTAAGCTCACCTCATTAGTACCAGACATTTCCGGTTCTGTGGTCTTCCAGAGAAGCTATTAACCTGAAACAATAAAAAATAACAAATAAAATCCAAAAATCGAATGGATGCCAAGGCCGACGCGGCATCGATCGACAGAATAAACATTGATGAAGATGTTTAATTTACCACGAAGGTTGTGCAGAGGGCGTTATTTATCTAAAATACCTTATTGGTTATTTATTTGTTAAGTTGTAATATTTTTTACATTTTATTACATCTAGTTATAAACTAAAATACATAGCTTGCCATTACCGAATTGGTGATTATTATTCTTTTTTTACTGTTAAAGTAATTATTCGCTAGCGCTTAACTTTTTTCTTACTGTCCTAAATACACCCGCGCGTTACGGTGCTGTGTAGTCACTACACATTAAAAAAATAAGATATTGCAATCAATTTCTTTTCATGTTCCCAACCGTGTCGCCAGAAGTCAAAATCTGCTGTTTGTAAAATCTTCTAAGAGCAACTTTGGTTTTTATGCCCCAATGTCCAGAATGTGTAGATTAGTCAATTCATCACACGACTTGGAATTCTTTGGGATAGATCTTCCGGCTTTTCGTAGATCTCTTCGCGACTAAACAGTGTGGGATGAAATTGGATTGGCATGGTTTAGCTCGAAGTCTTAGGTCTTTCGTTTTTATGAATATATTGTATATAATTATTGTTTTGCCCTTGTTTGTCTTTGCTAAATAGTTTTATGTTCTTTTTGTTCAGTTTCTTGTATTTATGTTTCTTCATGTAACTGTTGTAATTGGCTTAGGCCGTAATTATAATTAATAAATAAATAAATATGAAAAACTCTACAATGAATAAATAAATATTTAAAAAGGGAAAATTGAAATATTTATAGGAAATGGCTTTAATTAACCATAATTAAATTCAATGATGATAATATTTCAAATGTAACTGCTGAAAACATGAAAAAACCATTGGGTATCGCTAACGACTCGGGCAAAACTTGCACCCGCGCCAACTTCCCGAGAGCTACTGAGTAGCTATATAGTACCAGACTCCGTGACTGACTGAGAGTATACTTTTGATGATGCAGTGAAACCTCAATCTATCGTTCCTCGAATAATCGTTTTCCCGGATGTGTCGTTTATTTCTTCCAACTCCGAAATAATTTCGTATAAAACATACAAAAATTGATCGCATCGATCGTTTCTCTATCCATCATTTTACCGCATTCATCGTTTGAATTACGATGCATATTTGACATATTTTAATATTTTGTGTATGTTCTAATGCGCAGAACGTTCGAAAGAGAAAGAGAGATATAATGACAATTAGAACAAGTTAAGGTTTCTGAAGATGATTGGCTACGACTTGATACACAGACGAAATTCAACAATTTTGTTACATTTGACGACAATATCCCAACGTGTGGAAATAGAAACTATCGAAACTATCGAAAGCTCGTGTAACGCGAGGTTGAAGGAGACAGCTGAAGAGGTCAATACTGATGAAGAGGAGCCGCCGCCTGTACCTTCATTTTCAGAAGCATGCACTATCTTCGAAAGATTAAAAACATTCTACTACTCACATTCAATAACTGATGCCGAAAAAAATATTATTTGCAAAGCCGAAAATATAATGTTGACTTACGGGAATAAAACAGTAAAAAACAAACGTCGATGAAAGATTATTTCCAATGCAATAAACTTTAATATTTTTTTTGTTTTTGTTCTGCTTTCTGATTTTATTTAAATACATTTATTTACACCTGAAACTTGTATCTTTTTTAGAATTTTAACCTGTTAATGGTAATGCAGATTGCCAGGGCAGTATCTTTACCCAATCTTATCTCCTTGTGTATGGACCTCTTATTCCCGCATTCATTGTTTTCCCGCATTCATAGTTTATTTCAATAAGTCCCTTTAAAAACGATAGATAAGTTAAGTTACACTGTATTTGTAATTTATCCCCGATTTCCGATAAAATGCTTTTTTGTGCCTAATAAGTACTTATTATTTAATAACAAATTATTTCAGTCGATACACAAATGTGTAATGGAGGAATACTGAAAATCAAAACCTAATATTTATTATATTTATAAAGATATTATAGTTATTAGACGCAATGTGTACTGGCTACACATCACCGGGCACCGGGGAGGGAGGGTTAAAGAAAGCCATATCAAAAGCGTCCCAAAATTATGGTTTGGTTTTTGGTTTAACAATAAACGTGTAACGGATGGTTATGGTTTGCGCTTGCAATTCTACCAGAGCGGGTACTTTTTGCCCTGATGGTAGCAAAACTGTGTTAATTATCTTGTAGGTATTAAATTCATATCATATATCATCATAATTCCCTTTCCGCACCTAATGGTGCATAGGGCACTGCATTCGTAAACCAATCGCAGTGAATCTTGATCATTTTTGTTACATGAAGATAAGATGATCAGTCTTACGCTTCAGATACCAGTCCACGGACTATGAAATATTCTAGTGTAAAAACATATTTTTAAATAAATATTTCATGTCAATCATGTCGGGAATCGAACCCGAGACCTCTTGCATGGTAGGCAAGCGCGCTGACCACTGCACCACGAGGCCGACAAATACTAATAATAAAAACAAAGGTATTAAATTCAGTTACTTTCAATTATGATATTTTATTTCAATTTAATGACATTAATTATTATTTGATTATTATTATTTATAATGACACAACTCCGACGCCATTTATATGCCTTCACTTAACGGAAACAGATTGACTAAAATTGCACGATTAAAGAGACAGGCAGGATATTTGATTAACATGTTACAACAGAGATGAAGAACATTTTAGAGAATGTAATATAGGAGTCTAGGCATCTACAGGGCAACTTTACACACTGTGTAACATTCACCATTCTGACCATATTTGAACATCTGTATTCCTTCAATTCATTCATCTGTTGATGTTTGTGAAGTTAAAGAGCTAAAACCTTTATTTATGCGGGTGAGATTCATCTAATTGGATTATTTCTCCTACAATACGAGTATATTTTAACTTCACAAACCTCTAAAAAGTATCTTAAATGTTCTTTATCTCTGTATCCATATTTTATATCTTTTTTATCCATATTTTTTATATTTTTTACTATGCAAAGTTTCACTTTTTATTTTAAATTGCAGTATGTTTTTTTTTATTATTTCTAAATGTATACAATATTTATATATATATATATATTTTTAAATGTGTTGTTTATTTTTTTAATTATTACTTACTATGTTTGTACTTATATTTTTTTTGTAAATGCCCCTTGGGCGTATTGAAAAATTAAATGAAAAAAATAAAAATACGCTAATATAAACAGCTCTCCAGGGAGTTGAATCCAGTCCTTGTCTACCAAAATTTGGACAAACTCAAAATATTGAGGATATTTGATGTTTTTCAGCGCCCTTGAGGTGATTTTCACAAAAATGGCGCTGAAAAACATCAAATATCCTAAGCTAAGTAAGTTTAGACCGTAGACTACTGTAATATACCCCGTGTGTGACAAGACAAAATCTTCTGTTTTACACAGAAAACGCGTCAACAAACTATGTTAAACAATCTTCAATACCTAGAATATGCGACCAATATAACAATATATTTACCGAGGCTGATATTTTTTGTGACGATATATGTAAATTTAGGTCAAAAGTTATAGAAATTTTGAGAGAAGCAGACATTTAACTTTATTATAATGTACATTTTTTTTTCATTTCGTTTCTTTTACATTTATTATATTGAACATAATTTAAATTACTAGATATTCTGCGTTGTAAATTTCCAAAGTAAAAAAAGTATATTTTAATGGGAAATAATTAAATAATTAGTTTTTCCTTTATAATCAGTCACATTTTACGTGATAAAAATTCAACGCTTGTAAATGATTGAGTAAGCTTTTAGCGGAATCAAAATCAATTTGTAAGTAATTAAAATAATAATTTATTCATTTCGTGAACACACTCGTAGGAACCTTCTTAGGAAACAGTCACGATTCAGTACAATGCATTGTACGTGTCTGATCACTTTTCAGGATAAGTAATTAATCAAGTATTGACAGACATTTTCAGATTTGTTTATTGTAAATTTAATTATATATGTGTCTAGGCGGTAGAAAAATACAGTTATGTGAGTGAAATAGAACCCTGGACGAGTGTTTTTTTTCCTTTTATTCAGGAAACATACAGTACGGTTAGATAGTTTTATATTTTACACAGTTAGACTTAACTCTAATGGACCAGTGAAGTTTCCATATTATATAATAATTATATGTAAGGTTATCAATGAAAGCACAAAAAAGAGAAAAAAAAAAAAACATAAATGAAAATTGTCTAACAATTAAAATTAAAGTAAAATAAGTTGTTTAAAAGTTTGTAGTTAGTATTTACAAATAGAAATAATATTAAAAATGAAGAATTTTTTTTTGTAAAGGTAATTAAAAGGTACGAATTAAAATAAAGAATGAAAAACATACTAAGATGTAAAAAAAACGTTTTCAAAATCAAATTTTCAAGATCGGGTTGTGGTCCTGTGGCTAGTGTCTCGGACTCACGGACCAAAGGTCTGTGGTTCGAATCAATCCCACTCTACCCCAACTTGATTCCATTTTCTAATAGTGAGTTATTTACAACTCATTGAAAATGGCCCTCAAAATTAAATATTTGGGTAAATCATAAGAACGCAAATATTTCTTTTTCAATAAAAAAAAAAAAAAAGGAAAAACATAAATATACACATACATGAACTAAAAACTATTCAAAATAATATATCAATAAATAAATATAAAGTTAATCTAAAGAAATTTTTTGAACACGTGTAAAAACAACATTAAATTTTAATTAGTATGAATTTATTATTGTTTTATGTTTTTTCTTTATATATCATATGTTTTTTTTTTGTTACGAGTACATACTCGTATTTAAAATTATATAAACTCTTATAAATAAACACAAGACAAGCACAAGAGTTAGTCTCTTTTTTTGGAGAGTAACAGTGATAACATTTAATAGATGTGTAAAAGTAGATATATTTAGAATTTTACAAAAACATGTACTTTTTATGAAATGTATTAAAATTTTTAAAAAAAAAACATATTTTATGGGATTCGAAGAAACGATGAGAAGAATCTTTAAATGAAAAATAAGACAATTAATTTAAGTAAATTTAAAAAACATCTTCAAAATTAATGACACATTAAATTAAGAGCAGCAATATATTGATTTTATATACATATACAATATAAGTAATTAAAAGTAGTTTGAAATTATAAAAACATGTCAATGCAGCAGAAAAAAAAGAATGAATAGAATAACAGGTATAGCAAGTAATCTTTAAAATTTCGAAAAGCAATATAAGGAGAAGATTTTAAACCAAAGGTAGTTGATAAAATTTCATTAAAGCAATTTTGGCAGTAATACAAATTTCAGTAGAGAAATTTGATTTAAAATAACAATATTAATGTTTGTAATGTGAAGTGAAGTTTTCGACTCGATGGCTGCTCTCAGGTTAAAATCCTGACTAAGGAAATCGATTAAAGGTATATTGGAAATAAGTTCACGTGGTTGTGTAGTAGTTCACATGTTCGTCTACTATTCTACCACAACGTAATATTGTGTCATTTAAAATATCTTACTAATAAAGCAAAAATATTGCTAATGTATATTCTACATCCGGACAGATGAAGAATACAATTCTGAGTGTAAATTTAGTAAGAACCCTGGACGGGGGTTTTTGACTCTATGGCCCATAGCTAACCTTAGGTAAAAACCCCGAAAAAGGAAATTAGGAGATAATTCCGCCTCGTGGTGTAGTGGTCGGCGTGATCGCCTACCATGCTTGAGTTTCTAGATTTGATTCCTGACAGACAGGACGTGATGAGGTTATATAATTATTGCGCATTTCCTGAACAGGCAAATGGGCCCCGATTACAATGGGAAGTTAACATTTATCTTAAATTTTATCTACAAAGTAAAAAGAAGGTTGACAGCTGAAGTTACGATGTCGCATTCGATTGTCAATCTCGAGGGCTTTGGGGCACTCGAGATAAAATCGATTGGTTTTTGATCGACTGCTTTCGTATGGGTGGTTCAAGAATGCTGTCACGCGTCGAATTACGGAAGTCGCATGCGATTCTAAAGACGAACGAGTCCAGCATAAGGCCCCAGTACTTTTTGTATTATCGTAACGAACAACACGCCATAAAAGTCTTTTAAAATCGAGCGAAGATAACATGAGTGAATCAATTCAAATAACGTGCAGTGCTAGTAAAACAATCAAGTGCTTTCCTGGAACAAGGGAAGGAAAACGTAAGTCCTTATTCCTTTCATTGAATTCCTGGATTGACGCATTTTCAACGAGCATCCATTTTCTTTGAACCAGTTTCGGAAAAAAACAGACTCTATTTACAGTCCACCGAGGAGTCGAAGGAATAACAATCACGTGTATTTAACACCACTTGTTTCAAAGTAAGTTACTCCTTCAATTTAGTCTAATTAAAATGAAAGGATTGTTAGTAATACCGACGACGCCATTTCAAAATGTTTTGTTGAAAATCATAAAACTGCTTCATTCTGAATTCCGCCTTATTATGAGTTTTTCAATTTTTAATAAAACAAATCGTGCCTACTAATTATTGCGCTTTGTAATACACAAAAAAGTAAACCAGTTTGTTTTTGCGTCCATCTTAATGTATATTTTTATGTAGCATTTTTATTCCTACCTGAAACATTGACTTTTTATCAGACCCTGACATTTTGATGTAATAAAACACAATATGACGTGAGGAAGATCGGGGTTTGACGGAAGTGGGTGATTGTAAAATATTTATTTCATCGTCATCATCACCATTACCCTTCCGCGCCTAATGGTGCATAGGGCACTGCATGAGTACATTAGCGTATCTTAATCATTTTTGTTTCATTAAGGTAAGATGTCTAGTCTTACACTTCAGATGCCAGTGCAGTGGTGGTATTCTAATTCATCTTTACCCCCTAGAGAGTGATTAATTTGAAGATTTTTATTTTTTTAATGCGACGACAATTTGCTTCATATAATTGCGTTTTTTAAAATTATTTTTTATTATTAACTTTTCAAAATCATTCTTGTTGTTGAAATTCCATTTGTCGATGCGTTTTGAAGCTGCAAGACTTTTTGTGATGTTAACTATCATATTATTTTTATCATATTATGTAAATGTTATCAACTATCAAATATCTAAATTTAGTAAATGGGGTCTAGAATTTCAACCGTCCATGCGCTCAGTAGCTGCAAGACTTGTTGTTATCTAACTTCCAATTTTATAAATTTCCTTTTTATTTCGTTTTTAAAATATCACTTAAACTCTAAACTTCATTGCCAAATAAAATTTTTAAAAATAAAAATGTAAATAGGGGCTAGATTTCTTATTGTCCATGCGCTCTGTAGCTGCAAGACGTGTTGGGATATTTATTTACTGTACAGCGCCCTTGAGGTGATTTTCACAAAAATGGCGCTTTATAAATTATCCAAACATTATTATTATTGATGATTAAATGTCAAATGGTGTATAAAACTACTTCAAAAATGGAAATAAAATTAATACGGTTTGGTTAATTCACCCTAATTAAGTGTTTTGGGAATGCTTAATGTCGTAATAATGGTTTTGATGAAACTCATCATGTTTGATTTCACATGTTCATATTTTTTGGCGTTTAATCCTCAGTGTGGCCATATATGAAGCAGAAATTAGTCGCATGGAAAAAACAAATATCCTCAAATTAACCACTCGCTAGGGGATAGGGAAGATTCATAATTGCACCCCTGAGGCTATGAAACTATTCTAGTGTAAAACCTTTTTAAATAATGTTTCATGTCAACCATGTCGGGAATCGAACCCGAGACCTCTTTGACTACACCACGAGGCCGACAGAGCAGAAATATCTTGTCTTTTGAACACCAGTACAATTATTAATAAAATAACACCTTCATTCACTCTCAAAATCAGTTTTGCTACTACTTTTTAATAATTTAGTTGGCTTTACTAAAAAAGGGCTGTACATTTTCATTTATTTTAAAAAGTATGTTTTTAAAAATTTGCTACATAACCCCTTCATCCAATCATATCTTCAACCGTATTCTTCATCTGCTTGGTCACATCTAAGATTAACTAGAAACAAAAATATCTTTCGTAATCCATTATCTACTTAAAAACAATGTTTTAATTTTGTCCAAATTTTTGCAGACATGGACTAGATCCAACTCCCTGGGAAGCTGTTAATATCAACATAATACAACAGAGATGAAAAACATTTAAAAGTATGGAATATAGAAGTCTAGGCATCCACAGAGCTTATGACCTGTCATTGGCTGGTTTAAGTGGCCACTTTACAAACTGTGTAAAATTCACCTTTCTGGCTCATATTTGAACATTTATATTCCTTCAATCCTTTCATCTGTTGATGTTTGTGAAGTTAAAGAGCTGAAACCTTTATTCATGTGAATGAGATTCATATAATTGAATTAATTTACCTACATACTAGGCAACGCCCGAATTTTTTAATTTTTTTTTAATTCTTATATTTCTTCATGGACCAGGTGGATTTATCAACAAATTTTTGTAGACAAGGACTGGATCCAATTCCTTGGGGAGCTGTTAATTTCAACAGAGATTAAACACATTTTATAGAAGGTAATATAGAATTTTATGCATCTACAGGGCTTATGCAGGTAATTGGCTGGTTTAAGTGGCCACTTTACACACTGTGTAACATTCAATATTCTGCCAATATTTGAACATCTGTATTCATTCGATTCTTCTATCTGCTCTCTAGGGGGTTAAATCAAGTCCTTGTCTACAAACATTTGGACAAACTCAAAATATATTTGGTAAATCCACCTGGTCTACGAAGAAGTACAGAAATTGAAGAAAAAAAAATTCAGGCGTTGCCTCGTATGTAGGTGAATTAATTCAATTATATGAATATCACCCGCATAAATAAAGGTTTCAGCTCTTTAACTTCACAAACATCAACAGATGAAAGGATTGAAGGAATAAAGATGTTAAAATATGGGCAGACTAGTGAATGTTACATAGCGTGTAAAGTGGCCACTTAAATCGCGGGTTCGATTCCCGCCAGTTGCTAGAAAACATCCATGAAAGGTTTTTTTCTCAATTGGTCTGGGTGTTGTGGTGTATTTTTCATTACCTCTTTCCATATCCTCTCTATCCCACCTGCTAACAAGCCTCTAAATAGAGGCTTAACTGGTTATTCTTTTTTTTTTAGAGTTCGAGTCCTATTATTGATTTTAAATTTTATTTATACACTTTATTTTATTTTATTTATATATACGCCTAATGGGCACTTTTAAGGACATATTAATACATGGAAAATTATTATAAAGGAAAGTAGAATAACACAATGGTATATAATAGACTTGGTGGGAGTGGAAGTGGGAGAGAGGTGTTTATAATTAAATTTGATTCAGTGATCGTATTAACGAAGACAACTTGTTTTCAAATAAATCAAGACTGGTATGTTTGTTGGCGGACCTAAGAATTCTGGGCATAGGGGAATGAAAACCACAGTTAGTTCGATGTTTTTTTTTTTTTTTTTTGCACCACAACAGGCCAGGATGCCCAATTACAGTGGTGAATTACATTACAGAACAACCAGGCTTGAGAAAAATCACATTTTAAATTTTTGTGTTCTCACCAGGAATCGAACCCGGAACCTTTCGTGCGTGAGTCAAGCGTCTTGACCACTACACCACGCAGGCCGCCTTTATCGGTATGAAAGAGTAAGTTTTGTCTGACTTTCTTTTTCACTAACTTCACAAACGTCAACAGATGGAATAATCGAAGGAATATAGATGTTCAAATATAAGCAGAATGGTGAATGTTACACAGTGTGTAAAGTGGCCTCTCAAACCAGCCGACGACAGGTCATAAGCCCTGTGGTTGCTTAGACTTCTATACTACCTTCTTTGAAATGTTATTCATCTCTGTTGCATAACGTTAACATTACCTATTTGTTAACATTGGCCCGATATACCCTTTTGTACAATTTTTACTTAAGCCCATAGCGGGCCATTAGGATGTACGAACAAGTATGGCCAGGATGACCTTACGGCGATTTGTCTGACATTATAGGGATCTACTT
Organism: Micrasema longulum; assembly: GCF_059751315.1. Lineage (NCBI taxonomy): Eukaryota > Metazoa > Arthropoda > Insecta > Trichoptera > Brachycentridae > Micrasema > Micrasema longulum. The sequence goes on from NW_028279030.1 coordinate 13,455, forward strand.
ACGACTGCAGCTCTCTGAATATGTATGAGCGATCTTCAACTGAGTGAATTTTCTTGAGAGAAGGTCACCGAATCTTAGATTGATGGGTTGAAATTTAATCTACTTTCTGTTATACGGTGTGGTGTACCTAGGCTGAAATCGCAAAACATTTTTACGCACGATTATAAAATTAGAAACACGTTAATGACTTTAAAATACTACCGTGTTGTATTTTATTAATTTTATTTAGAAAATCAACTAAATGATTCGGAATTCGCAAGTCTTAAATTTTGTTTTAAATATTTTTTTTAAATATGCTTATATGTCTTCTTGCCCATACTGATCATCGTGGTTGCGGATGTGACAGTGTTTAAAGAACACCTTGTATAATGGTTTCATCATTACTTTTCCAATTCCATAATTCGCTCCCATACATTAGAGTTGGTACTAGAACTCCATTGTGAACCGCTTGTTTTGCCTCCTGCGATAAACATTTGTTTGCCTAAGTAGATTTTAGTACACCTTTCACCCTGTTCCCGGCACTCGTCCCCCTTTCAATATCTTTCTCAGTCTTTCCACCTCTAGTAAACATACTTCACAGATACACAAATTTTGATATAGTACAAATATGTAATATGTATAATTATATTTTTGTTGTATTCTTTCATAATTGTGTAATATATGTATGTTTATATAAGGCTTTTGTGCCGTGTACACTAAAAAAAAAAAAGTACCAAATCTATGAACATAGAGTTTACCAATTTGCTGTAAATAAGGAACTTTAGCCCTACGGGTACATAAATCTTTTATCGCGCGGGGTAAAAATTAGAGCATTAAATTGTGGAGCAAAGTTTCTTGAAAATGTACGGAAAAAATAATAAAAAATATTTTAATAAAAACGCACTACTTTGAATGAAGTCACTGGTTCATGTGAATCAACCTATGATCTGAGAGCTATGGAAGATTTCCGGTCTGCTTGTCGCTTCTGGACCAATAGGAAGAACGGAAAGAGAATAAGCGGAAATGAACCTCTGAAGTTACACGCGGAGTTATTTCAGAAATACAAAACTTTAAAAAATCGTAGCGCTGATAATACGATATTTAAAAATTGAGAAAAAAAAAACATTTCGACTTAGTATAGTCTATTATAGAGTAATAATGCGTTACCTAGAGAGAAGCCCTATCACTATGTTTCATAGAATGCAAGCGTTGTTGGTTTGTTGGTTAGCCACCGATTGGTGGCCATTTTGTTTTATTTGACAACATAAACATAACGGTTCGATCGGATGCTTTTGTAGCTGTGCTTGGCTTTGTTTGTAAATAACTTAGATATTTACGTTATAACAAATAAAAATCGACTATGGTGAATTGCAGTATGTTTGGTTGCAGCAGTAGGAGCGTCAAATGTGTTAAAGGAGTCAGTTTTCATAGGTAATTAATTCTGAATATTTTCCCATGATTTACATTGATTTTTGGCATTTATTGTCCCGAACGTGTATTATGTTGCTTAAAAACTTTCCTTATATCAACATATTTACTTCAGATACTATTTTTTCTCAATTTAGGGAATAAATATGTGAATTAAAGAATGTTTACTGTTGATAATGACAGTTGATTACGGGCAATATGTAATGGCCGCACTAGGCATCCATATAAAGTTTGAGTTTTTATCGAGTAGAGGTCGATTAAAATTTTACTCGAAAATAGCAACGTTAACCTTGAAATCGCATCTAAAATGACGTGTCCAAATTTCAGGCCAGTACGACTCGCCATTTCGGAGATGTGACGGACAAACAAACAAACTCAACACAGGACTTTGGTTCCATGGAGTTGGGATTTATGTCTAATTAAATATAACAAATTTATTGTGAACAAAATGATTCAATAAATAAAAAAATAAACACAAACATGTATTTTCAGTTTTATAAAATAAATACAGGCGAATTATAAAAAAAATAGATTGGAATAACCCTGCAATGATAAATACACAGGTACATATTTAAAAGTAATTACAATGCAAATTAATACCCATTTGGCAATTCTCGACCTGAGTACGGCCCATTGTTTTGCTGCGAACTGTAGCTAACTTAATACCCAATAGTCGTAGAATGGTTTTCTTACATTTGGGCTCCTCTCTAGGTTACGCATTATTACTCTGAGGTCTATTAATAAATAAAAAGAAATAAAAAACCACTGAACTTCTTCATTGTGAATGGCAACATTATGTGGGTACTTCTAAATAATGATAGAAGGTAATATGTATCATAACGGGAATATTTTCGTAAGAGAACACGAAGTTTTATTTAATCGATTATTCTAAATTTGTTGCAACAGAGAGGAATAACATTTTTAGAGAAGGGAATATGGAAGTCTAGGCATTTGCAGGGCTTATGAACTATCATTGGCTGATTTAAAGAGCCACTTTACACACTGTGTAACATTCACCATTCTTATATATTTATTTGACTTTTTGTACATAATGTTATTTGTACATTGGCGGGCTTATTCCCAAATGGCCATTTCTTGGAAGACAAACCAATAAAATAAAAGTTTTATTTTTATAATTCAAGTTACAGAACATATTCAATAGAAAAAAAAGATTAAAAAGCTAAAGATATATAAAAATTGAAATAAACGTATTTGTTTATAATTAACCTTAAATCAAAACTATTACTCAACTGGAAAAAGGAAAAAAGAGGAAAAAGGAAAGGAGGAGAGATTATGGAAGAGAAAGATGTTTCTTCAGACGTGATTTAAACTGATATAATGAAGTAACATCTTTGATGGTGGATGGGAGATGATTTCACAGTCGAGCCGCATGGACACTATATGAGTTAGAGAAGAAAGAGGAATTGTGGATGGGTATTAAGAGAGTGCCTTGAGAATTAGAACGAAGAGGTAAACCATAAACTGATAAGCATTGAAATTCTGCCTATGTTTAAAGTTCCACATTTCCACAACTCTTCCATCTGCTGACTTTTGTAAAGTAAAATAGCTGAAACCTTTATTATGTGGGTTAGATTCATCCGGCTGAACCAATTTACCTACCAGGCTACGCCTGAAAACAATGTTTTGAGTATGTCTAAATGCTTGCATAAAATTACCGATTAAACTGCTTTAATTTGTTTCATGTATGTACATCTTAATTATTTATTAATATACTTATCATTAGTTATTTATTTACGGACTTTTTAAGACCATTTAACAATGGTAAATACATTTCGATATAATAAATACAGGTACAATTGAAATAAAATACAAATAAAGAAAATTAAAGCTGGGACAAAAAAAAATACTTACTCAAGATAAGATCTGGTATCTCTTAGTTGTTTAAATCTCGAAAGACTTGCCCAAAAAAGTCCAGATTTTATCTCGAGTGTACGATGCGACGCAATCGGGGCATTGGTGCAAGTAAGCCTTAGTTTGTACTGTGCTGATCAAAGAACATCACATTAACATTTCGCAACCGGCGGATCGGAACATTGAATGCCACTTGTTCCAGTGAGGATGGTACATCAATCAAACCACTTGGTAAATTTAACATAAATATAGAGTTATGATATGGGTCTTATAATAAATACAAAAAAGACTAAAATTATGCATGTCAGATCCCCTCATGTACCAGCACTGAATCAAATGACTATAGTATCTCATAGTTTCAACTGTCTTCATAATGGTATTGTCATATTATGTAACTGTGAAAAATTGGTGTAGTTAATGAATATGTGTATTTGGGCATTACTATTGATCTTTTTTTTAAATGGGATAAACATATTACCAAATTATGTAAAAGATTAAGGACAGTTATAGGCACCATGTTTAGAATAAAATATTTTGTACCAATAAAAATATTAAGACTTATTTATCAATCATTAGCGGAATCAATTATTAGGTACGGTATTACCAGTTGGGGCCTTTCTTGTAAAACCAACATTAAAAATATGCAATCTTTACTAAACTCGGCTCTTAAATTAATTATCGATTGATTTGGTGTTTATTTTGTAGAACTCCATATTTAAACTTATAATTAGAAATCAAACACTGATTTGAGTCTACTGAACACTTTATTTTATTTTTACAAATATAAACATATAAAAATAAAAACTTCGTGACAATTGTTTCGCCTTATTAGGGCATCTTAAATTCATTCATCATTCATCTTAAATTAATTGACAGATCAGCTAGAATTGATAAAGAAGAGGTACCCGAACTTTTTAAAAGGCAAATGTATATGCTATTCTATGGCTCAATTTTTTTACTAGATATCGATTTGATAGTAACTACCAGAAAAGGTATTTACATACACACAATACAAGGCTAGCACAACGTGAAAGCTTGTCAGTACCGAGGTTTGTAAACAAGTATGGCCAAAGAACACTTCATTATACAATTACTAAAATTTTCAATAAGATTCCTAAGCAGATCTTAAAAGAAAATGTTGACAAAACTTTTAAGAAAAAAAAAATTGAATGGCTAATATGTAACAAGGCTTTATATTGATCATTATTTTATGTTAACAATCATATATTTAATTTTTTGTTAATAAATTTTATGTAAAAATACGTATGCTTTTAGTTATTAATAATGTTTATTTTACTTTTTTAAATTATATAATTTCTCTTAACGTTTTTCTGTGTAAAGGAAAAATAAAAAACTTGCTGACAAGCCGGTTTCACGGTTTAGTGGGTTTCATTATTTTTCCTTTTATATTTTCTGTTCATGTTTACCTTTTTAAATAAAAATAAATACAAAAAAAAATGTTTTTTCTACGTTTTTGTAGACTTGAGATTTTTAACGTTGACCCAATTTTTCCGCTTGTTTATAAACAATTATTTTCAAGGGATGTACAAGTATTTACTTTAATGACGTATTTTTGATCTCCTGATTCCTAGTAATTATAGAGGTAATGTAAATTTATAGTAAAAACTGACCTTATGAGCTATTGAAATCCCGTGAAATACTACGTCTGTCAACTCCACTAACAGTCGTGAACACTCTTCACTCCGTCACCGACCACAGACAACTGACATTAAACAATAGTTTCCCTTTATTAAGAGAAATAAAGCTGATATCATCTTAAGAATGTTTTTCAACCTGTGGGTCGCGAAGCGTTGCTTGTACTAAGTGACGTAAATGTAGGTCTTACACCATCCTTAAAACACAATCATTTCAGTGAGAAGGCTGTGCCTGTTTATTTTTTTGACAAATCGTTAATTAGTTAGTTTATATACATATTTATTATTTATGTAAAATTTTCATTTAAGAAACTCAGTATTTTTATCTCTCGTTAAATAAAATTTTATTTACATATTTTAAATCTTAATTTTAATAGGTACTTTTAATTTTTGTTTTGTAGACATAAATTGAAATTTTAAATTTAAATTATGTTTTGGTTATAATTTTGAGCACCCGCTATTTTTTTTTCTAAAGTTTCAAATAAATTCGAGTATACGTTTATTCTTTAATATAATGTTTTTTTTTATTTTTATTTTAATAAAGTTTTTTTTATTTTTTTTAATACTGTTTTTTGCTGTTTCAAAGCATCAAAAACAAAATACATACACGAGTATGTTCATTATTTTTGATGGGCTTATCAAAAATATTTTTCCTATCTTCGTTACTGAGGGCCAGGTATCAAAGAAATGTCATAATAATGACTAGAAAATAATTTTAAATTCGTTTTTTTTAATCGGTTAACCTTTGTTTAATATATTGTAAATAGTTATCGTTCAAGATTTTAAATAAATATTTAAAAAATAAACCGTCACGCCGCACAGTGATCACTAATCAATATGCCGGAGCTAGCTACCCTAAATTACGAGGCCAAAAAGTATATTTACTAATTTTTTTCCCATAATCGCCATCCCGTTCGATGCACGTGGTGAGCCGTGGCACAAGCTTTATTTTCCACCCATGTGTGCCTTCAGGGAGGTGAAAATATGATAATCTAAGGGCGCTTAAATGACCGAATTCGTTGATGCGCCGAGCGGTACAATTACTCGTACCATCAAATGAGATAAGAAAAAAAACACTATTTTATTTCAATTTAAGTTGAAAAAATAAGTGTGTAACTAATAAGTTAGTTCTTAAATAGTTTATAGCGTATAGTGTACATATTAATATTTTATTCGTATGTTGAAAAATACAGATGAAGTTTTTAAAAAATTTTAAAAAACACCACTATCCTGGATTCAAACTAAAGATATGATTTTTTTCTATGATATATTTTGTTGCCCTTTAATAATAAGGAATATTTTTTTGTTTTTTTTTATATTTTTTATTTCCTTTGAATTCCTATATTTAAAAAAATGTAAATGAATATTTTATTTTTTCTTTTTTATGTTACACAAAAATATTATAACTGTCTATTAGTTATAGGAGAAAAAATTAATTAACATTTTCTTGTATACCCACGAACAGGCCATGCCTTTGTGGGATTTTTTACTTACTATTTTTACTGTCAATATGTATTTCATTGCTATGTAACTGTCCTTTATTTTTTAATGCTTTGTTTTACCTCTTATGTACTCGTATATTGTAGAAAAAACAAAAAAAAATGCAAGAGTAATAAAATATTTAGGGGTAATAATAGAGAATACGCTAAAATTTGCATCATATTTTGAGTATTGATATCAACAACAGAATTTCATGGGAGTTTTAAATAGAATAAAAAAAATCTTAGTTAAATACAAGTCATCTAACAAATTACAACAGGGATGGAGAATACCCTAAAGAAAGGAATATGGAAGTCTAGGCAGTTACAGGGCTTATGACCTGTCATTGGCTGGTTTAAGTGGCCACTTTACGCACTGTGTAACATTCACCATTTTGCCTATGTTTAAACATCCATATTTCTCCGATTCTTCCATTTGTTGATTTAAGTAAAATTAAAGAGCTGAAACCATTATTGTTGTGAAGAGATTCATCTGACTGAATTATTTCACATACTAGGCAACGCCTGAAAACAAAATTCCAATTTTTAAACTTCTTCTTGGACCAGTTGGTTTTATTGCAATATTTGATTTTTCAATCTTACTGACTCCCGAGAATGTGAACTCCAGTCTTTTGTCTACAAACAAACTCAAATATTATAACAAGTAATCTAATTTTTAAGGCAATTGTTTTGCCACATTTCAATTATTGTTTTGGTGTTCTCTTTCTGAGCACTGAAAATTAATATAATGTCATAGAGGAAGAAAAAATACAAAAAATCAACATATTTTGACGGTACTGAACATGCTTTCTGTAAAGCAAAGAGTCATTTTAACTACTTAAGTGTTGAAATTTAAATTAAAAAAATAATTATTGCCCGAAGATTTTTTTTTTATGTTCAGCGCAATAAGTAAATTCATCGCTATCCTACGAGGGGAGATGAAGGTTTCAGATTCCTAAAACAAGAATCCAGGCAACTCAAAACAATCTGTATCATATAGGACTTAAGATTATTAATGAATTGTCAAAAGAGATTAAGTATGCTGTGTCTATCGCATCGTTTCGTGGGATGGCGATGATTTTTGTTAAAAACGAACATCCACGTAGGTATATAGCAGTGGCGAATGGTGATTTTATTTACAGGTAAGCTATAAGAAAATATCATATATTTGTACCTACATAGAAGGTACATACTATAATGTAAGTAATATATACTATAAATTGATATTTTTCTTCTTGATATATTATATTATATAGATATATTATCCATTCCTTTAATACAAAACTCATTTAAAAATAAATAAAAAATAGCATTATTAATTTAGTCGATATTAGGTATTCAATTGAAATGTCAACTGGCCGAATTGTTCTAGAAATAATAAGTGCTAAAAACGGCTGCGTCGAACGCATATGTCCTGCAAAATGACGCATGAAAGTACTGATCGTCTTATGTCAAACGTACCATCTCAAAGAAAAATAGCCCTTAAGAAGTAATGTTTGAAATACTGTTTTCCAAATCAAGAAGCTTCTTATAATTTGTGTAATCTGCAAGTTTAATCTAGCAGAAAAAACCCGCACTGGGATTAAGACATTTAAAATACAGTATACTTATTTGTATGAAAAAATAAGCTTGAATAATCGGCCAGTTTCTTGGCTCACCGCAGGCGCTAGGCGCGCTTTAATAATATTAGGATAAAATACAAACGGTGGAAATCATTTAAAATAAATAGTCATTATTAACTTGTTTTTCTGTAAATAAAGTTACAGTAAAACATTATTATGGTCAGTCAAATATAACGGTAAGCTGCGCATAATCGCTTTTATACACGGTTCGCCCCTGGTAGATAGAGTGTCATCGGAAAGCGTCTGGATTTTATAACAGTGTTGTTTTTAAAAATATTTATGAAAATATAGATATATTGTTTATTAGTTAAGGCTAGGTGGTCAAATTTTATTTGTACAACTACATAAAAAAATACGTTTTATATTACGAGTATGTATAATATATCGGTTTACTGATAATTAGATTAAAGTTTATATTAGGGCATTCGTAAAATTGTAAAATAATTTGTATTGTACTATGTATATATATATTTGGATAATTTATATAGCGCCATTTTCGTGAAAATCACCTCAAGGGCGATGTACAATAAATAAATATCCCAGCACGTCTTGCAGCTACAGGGCGCATGAATGGTTGGAATTCTAGTTCCTCGTCTCCAATTATGATATATTACAATTATGATATACGTGAGCTAGATTACAGCACGTCTTGCAGCTACAGAGCCCATAGACAAAAAGAAATCTAGCTCCTATTTGCATTTTGTGTTTTAAAAAAAAAATATATACAATGAAGTTGAGAGTTTAAGTGATATTTTTAAAAACGAAATAAAAACAAATTTATAAAAATAGAAGTTAGATTACAATGAGTCTTGCAGCTACTGAGCGCATGGACGGTTGGAATTCTAGACCCCATTTACTAAATTAAGATATTTGATAGTTGATAACATTTACCTATTGAAGCTAGATTACTAATTACAAAGTTGTAGTCTTGCAGCTACAAAGTGCACGGATGAATGAAATTCTAGCAACTTAAAATTATCAATAAATTTACAAAAATAAACATTGAGCATCATAGTAAATTTGTAAAGTGTTCATGCTAAAAAGTGATTATGATATATATGAGCTAGATTACAGCGCGTCTTGCAGCTACAGAGTGCATGGACAGTAAGAAATCTAGCCTCTACTAGTAATCTCAAAAGATAAAATAATAAAATAATATTCAACTCGTTCAAAATAACTTTTTGTTTCTCGGTCTGTCTTGGGGAGGCTGTAGTGGGTAATCGAGGCATTTTTTGTCAAAGGTAAATAATGACGGCAAATATATTTTAGAAAAACCCATGTAATGAGTATAATGTGGGCGTTATATTTAATCCGGAGAATAAACACAACATTCGTCGAATAAATAATATTTCTGAGCAAGCATGAGCATAATCTCTGGTACGTAAGAAAATTTTATGTACAATGTATAAGGTAAACGATTATAATTTATTATTATGCGATTCTATTGGTGGCGTGTTTTTATACTGAATCAAGAGTATAATTAAATTATTACTAAGACGATTTTGTCTATTTTTTACATTATACTCAAATAGTATTCAACTGGCAGTCCAAATAACGCTACCATTGCCTTACCGATTTAAAATGAGAAAATAAAAACACCTTTGTTAATATTTTTTTCACAATAACACAGTGAAACGAAAGTAGTATTAATAATCATAATTAAATGTGCATATTGTACTGCATTAGATATTAAAATATGTATTAGAGAATATTTTTTTTAATTTAATTATTTTATAGGTAACGCTTTTAGCTAGTAACGAATAGTTATAGATATTTTTTTTACCATTTAGTGTAGTTCAAAATTGTTTTAATTTCTTTATTAATGTTTTAATACGTACAAATTATTTCTCTTTTTCATTCTTTTAATATCAGTATATATTTTTTTTGTATACGTACGATTTACTTAAATAGTAGTATTAAATAATTAAATATATATTTTTTTTATTGTTTGGAATTTAAAAATTGTTTCGATTTCTTTATAAATATGTATTTTTTCTTATCTACATTTTTTACAGGTTCAAAATATTTCGATTTTTTAATAAAAAAATTTTACAACTGTTTATTATTTCAGACTTCTTAATTTATAAATAACTGTTAGTATTAATTTGCTTTAAATACCGTCTTTAAAATTAAATGGCATTGTGTGCCGTTTATTTCAATAATACTAAAACATATTTGAAAATAAAAAAAATATTAAAAAATATAAAATAAAATAAAGTAAAATAAAATAATATACAATAAAATAAATTGAAATAAAATGAAATAAAATGAAATAAAATGAAATAAAATAAAATAATGTAAAATAAAAAAATAAAAAATATATACGAAGAAAGAGAAAAGTATTTTGTCACTCTCTTACAGGTGCCTCCCCGAATACTGTGCAAAAATGACGACTGCACGTCGGACTGACTATGATTTTTTTCAAAGAAAGAATCACAAATACATTTTCTGTGTTAGCGCGTTTTTATTTTTAAAAAATAGTTAGAAATTACTTACTTTTTTGTTGTGACAAATAAATATTTTCATAGTTGTGATTTATTTAAATATTTAATTTTGAGGGCAATGGCCAATGAATGTTTGACAAAAAAAAATGTTAAACAAAGTTGGCCAACAACAAAAAATGTTCAACGAGTTGTGAATAAATCACTATTAGAAAAGGGAATTAAGTTGGGGTAGAGTGGGATTCGAAAACGGACCTTTGATCTGTGAGTTTGAGACACTAAATTTATCTATAAATTATTGGTATAAATATATTTACTTAGTAAAAACCAAATGCCGCCTATATAACGCCTGCATAATACCTATTATCCTATACGGATGCGAATCGTGGCAGCTCCTAGGGTCCAAAACATCAAAATTCTGAGTTTTGAGAATAGGTGTCTCAGAAGAGTCTCGGGTGTGCGGTGGTTTAACTTTGTGAGGAATTAAGTAATAAGAGAACGGACGCAGCAAACTTCGGTGACAACTGTCGTCAAGGGAAGGCGATAAGGTTGGCTAGGCCATATACTGCGGATGCCTCCTGAGAGCTATAACCACGCTTGACTACTTTACAAGGCATCAGGTTCTCGGCGTCCTGGACGTCCACTGCTGACTGTTCGTTGGCAGTTTATGTCAGAACTTCTGGACGAGAACCTGATTTGAGAGGACACAAAGGAGTTGGTAGCCGATAGAGATGCATGGAGGCTCTTTGTACATACCGTATGCTCCAACTTTGTGGATGTATGTTATCCAGATGCTAACTCTGAATTATTTGATAAGTTAGAACGATTGCAGAATGTTTGTATACTTTATATCTTTGATCTTCGCAAATTCGACCACATAACCGAATATCGCACGCAACTATACTGGCTCAGTATCAGGCATAAAAGAAACATTCACATTCTATAACTTTTTCACAGTATTTTAAATAATCCCACTTCGCCTGTTTATCTGAGAGAGCTCTTCCAACCTCTATCACAACACGGACTATCTCTTCATTCCAGTAACGAGAGAACCCCTTTAATACCCTTTCATCGCTCTAATTTTCTTGCCCCCTCTTACGCAGTAGTAGCTGCTCGATTGTGGAATAATCTACCCACTAATGTTAGAGACCCCCCTTTATTTGATTTATTTACATTTAAGTCAAGATTAAAATGTCACTATCTAAATATTTAAGTTGTTCCTTTATCCTTCTTCTTTCCTTCTCATCCCCTCTCCCCTCTTCATAGTATAGTGTTAATATTTTCATTGTCTTAATCTTTATTTTTAATTTTTGCATAAAATCGTAAAACTCAATATGTCCAAGTACTTGTAATTTTTCAAACTGAACGGTTTGGGTAGGTAGGAAGAAATTGCCTTAAGGCAATATGCCCGCCTTTATATGTATATAAATTGTATATGTATATAAAGTATTAAATAAATAAATAAAAACAAGGGAGCGGACATGGAATGATGATAATGATTTGTGCAAATATTTCACTGTTTAGTCCTAGATTTCTAAAATACCATTTTAAGCGGAGGGCATTCGCAATTATATCAAAAATCTTTAACAAACAATCTAAACAGATAGCATGTCTAAAAGTCGAGACTCATCGTGGGTTATTCTATCGGCAAAACAACCAAATGACATGCGGTTCTCAAGAACTTTCCGTTAAAATTGTGATCAAATTAAACAATCCATTGTGATTAAAATGCCGAGTGTCCATTTTGTTTCGGGATGTTCGCATGAATGGTTCCGTACTTCGGGCCATCGGGTATTGTTGATGATTTGACTACAGCCTTGAACTCACAAAAACTGTGTTTTATTACGACACAAAAAACTAATGACAAGTGTGTTATTACGTTGGTATTTCTGGCGACTTATGACAGGAATTTCCAGAGACGTATCTCGCTACGAAGACGCGGGAGGGGATTTAATTACACTGACGAACAATGAAAATGTTTAAGGCTTTTCGCTTTCGAACTAAAGATTTTGCATAAACCTAGAAATTACAGTGCACGAATAATAAAATAGTATAACAAAAACATTAATAATAATAAAAGAAGCAATTGAAATATATATGTATAAACACCCAAATAACTGAAACAAAGACGGCGGGCTAAAATTAAACTTAACATGGTACACGGCGCTACATACTTCAAACATGTCACGGAATGTGCCTACTCCCGACTGCGACGCGAAAAAAATTACTAATCGATAAACACATACTTTTTCTCAAAAACGCTCGGTTTACCCTGAAGATGGCTCCTGCAATGATAGCCGAAGCGTCGGAACGATTCCAACTTACACGGGATCACCCAAAAAAGATTTGTTTTTTTTCCAATAGGGACATATCACACAATACGAATACCGATAAAAACATATGAAATGGATTAAAAATAATTAATATTATTTTCAAAATCAATATGGATATTGCGGAGAAATGTTTTCGAATATAATTTTTTAATTTAAAAAAAAAACGTCGCTAGAAAAACGCGACACGTTTGAACTTGATAGTTGTAACGTCAAGATTCATGACAATGCTCTAAACAAATAAACATGAATCGTGACGTATTAGGGGCGTAGCCAATGGAATGACCGTTTTTGCGGTAGTTCAAAATTAAAAAAATTAAAATATTTTTTATGCTTCGAATAAAAAATTTAACTGGACTGTTTTTCATGACTTTTATTATTATGAAAATGTAAAAAAAATATATATATTTATTATTATACCTTTACTTATTTTTTTGACATAGCATATAAATCAATATTTACATAATTTTTATACCAATACTGATATCAAATTTCTAAATTATTACATAAAACATGTTGCTTCTAAATTCAAATTTGACAATATTTTTAGTTTTTTCAGATGTTTGTTGACAAGTACTGATTTCACCACCTCGGGATTTTTGAGATCAAGAAGACGATAAACACTGTAAGATATCTACCATTGGCATGTCCCTATCGGCCGCATATCGTCGAACAAACTAATTTTGGGATTTTTAAATCCCCACACTGTCGCGGGCCAGATCAAAATGTATCACGGGCCGAAGGTTGCCCGCACGTGTTTTAAAATGTAAGGTATAAATAAACCAGAAATTATCTCTTCTGAGAGATATCAATAATACCACTTTTTGCTAACTGTTCAAGATCTTCTCTTGAACGGGTTCTACTTGATTGTATATGTACCTACATATGTAATGAATACCAAACATTTTTTGCTGGTCAAGAGACACGTTACATATATTGATATAAAGTATATTGTAATACTAAGGCCGTATTTAAATAAGAATTTGACATATGTCTTCTTCTTCTTTTTTTTTCTTACAACTCTCTTATCATAGGTTGATTTGGAAGAACTAGTGACGTCATGCAAAGTAATTCGATTTTATTAAAATAGGTTTTTTTTTTCATACATTTTCAAGAAACTTCGCGGTAAAATTTAATGCTCTAATTTTTACAGCGCGTAAGAATACATTTTTCCCGTAGGGCTGAACTTCCTAATTAAGTGTTTTGGGTAGTGCTTAAAGTCATGATAGTGTTCAAAATAAAATTATCAAAAAAAAATATCTAAACTATAATATTAATTAAAATTTATTTTTTCTACCGACCGGTTACAAAGCTATACAAGCTTTTATTATCAAGGTATACTTAACTAATAATAAAAAAATAAGTGTTAAAAACAAAGTTGTTTTATTTATTTTATTATAAATTATAATGAATAACTACAGAGTTAGCGCTTCAAATATAAAATGTACAGAAAACCATCGTGTTTGATTTGACGTTTAATCATCAGCGTGACTATATATGAAACAAAGTGTAAACGCATAAAAAAAAAACCCCAAATTAATCACTCTCTTAGGGGTAAGAAGATTCAGAATATCAGCCCTGGGCAAGAATACCTCAAGGATTTATGCGAAAATATGAGCTGCAAGCTATATGAAGACCTAAAGACTGCACAGGAAAGCCCAGAGTGGCAGAAGAAATACAGAGCTTTGTAAACTGTGACTTCTGCAAACCAATCCATCTCAGAGAATTGAAACCAGAGAGAAATAACAAAGTTATCGTCAATTGTCCACAAAGTAAAATTAAATTGTATGAAAAACTTAATATTCAAACTGTATGTTAGAAAACTCGGCCCTTCGGGTCCCATGACAATTGAAATCTGGGATACCTAGATTTTTTTTCAGTTTTTCGAGCCTCACAATGTAAATTTTGCTACACTAAACACATTATTTTACATCATTAATAATACGAGTACATATAGACCAAAAAATATCGTGTTATTTTTTGTCGAAAGCGCTGTTATGTAATTTGCACAACACATAAACAAAACATTATTTAAGATGTTATAAAAACGATTATGAAGGATTTTTAGCAAACAAACTCTTAACCCATTTAGCACACATACAATAGCCACACAAAAAAACAGTTAAGTGAGTGATCGAAATGAAGCGTAGAGGATATAAAAGATGGATATCAATTTTTCATCATCGTCATCATTGGCAGGCGCCGTGGCGCAGTTGGTTAGACGTCCAACTGTGAAACTGGCGTCGCGGTTTCGATTCCCGCCAGTTAGAAGGAAAAAATCCAACAAAGATTTTTTTCTCAATTGGGTTGGATGTTGTGGTGTATTTTTCATTACCTCCTTCCATATCCCCTCTATCCCGCCTGCTGAAAAGCCTCAAATAGAGGCTTAGCGGGTTATTCCTTAAAAAATCCCCTTCCGCACCTAATAGTGCGTAGGGTACTGCATTTGTACACCAATCGCAGCATATCTTGATAATTTTTGTTAAATAAAGGTAAGATGATCAGTCTTACGCTTCAGGTACCAGTCATGGGACTATGAAATACTCTGGTGTGAAAACACAATTTCGAATAAATACTCATATTTAATTACTTTTACAAAAAAAATTCTTCGTTTTTCTTTATTTCCATTTGTAAATACTAACTACAAATTTTTAAATTACTTTTTTTATTTTAATTTTAATTTTTAAACAACTTCCATTTATAAACAAATTACAACAGGGATAGAGAATACCTTAAATAAGGGAATATGAAAGTCTAGGCATTTACAGGGCTTATGACCTGTCATTGGTTAGTTTAAGTGGCTACTTTACACATTGTGTAACATTCACCGTTTTGCCTATATTTGAACATCCATATTTCTTCCATTTGTTGATTTTAGTGAAGTTAAAGAGCTGAAACCTTTATTTATGCGGGTGAGATTCATCTAATTGAATTATTTCACCTACAAACTAGGCAACGCCTGAAAATGTTATTTTTTAAATTTCTATACTTCTCATGGACCAGGTGGATTTATCAACAATATTTAGAGTTTGTCCAAATTTTTGTAGACAAGGATTGGATTCAACTTCCTGGGGAGCTGTTTATATTAATATATTACAACAGAGATGAAGAACATAGGCAGAATGGCGAATGGCCAATTAACCAGCCAATGACAAGTTATTAGCCCTGTAAATGCCTAGACTTCCATATTCCCTTCTCTGAAATGTTATCAATCCCTGTTGTAATTTGTTAATCCTAATGACTCCCAAGGGGGTGAAATCCAGTATTTGTCTACAAAAATTTGGAGAAACTTAAAATATTGTAATCTTTATTTCTGTTCAATAAAATTTGACATAAAGGCTCTACTTTCCAAGATAATTGAAAAAGAAAAGAAAATGCGTAAAGGCAGACGGTGGTGAATAGGGGAAATAAAATATTTTTTAAATATTAATGAAAAATATTTTAGATTATATAAAACACTATGGGCTATTTACAGTAAGCAGGTTCCTTTATATTTTTATGTTAAGGTTCGAAAATTTAAAATGTTTTATCTCAAAACTTCATTTTTTGACATTCATCCTTTATATCCTGTACCCTTCAAATGTAATACAGAAGAATCGAACACTGAAAATAATGCAACTAGAACAACAGAAAATATTCAAATATATTAAATATTTACGCAAAAAGTACACAAAATATGACTAATCAGTAAAAATGTCCAGAGATCGCGATGTAAGAACTTAACAGCTTTTTAAATTTGCGACTTAGTTGTTTTATATTTTTACTCTCGGTCTAATAAGTGCCAAACCCGAATTAGTAAGGCCGCTATGTAAGCAAACGAAAGAAAAAACCCTTGCCATACGAGAACATGGAATCACTTACCTACATATAGGCAGAATGGTGAATGTTACACAGTGGGTAAAGTGATCACTGGGTAGCCAACGTCTGATCATAAGCTCTATAAATGTCTAGAATTCCATATTCTGAACCACTTTAGAAGAAGAATTTTAATTATCAATTTTGCATTGAAAAATAAGTTCGTTGCTTGTCCGCTCGTTGACCCGAAAACTGAAATGTATTTATCGTAAAATTCAACCAAAAATTGGGGTGCGTCTAATGGTCCGATGCGTCTTATCATCCAAAAAATACAGTAGACAATTAGATAGTGGATCAATTTGATACATACCACAAAAATGACAATAAAATTGCCTAGAACGAATTTATTAATTGATTTATTTACGGTTCCACAAACCTTCTACATAATTACAATAAAACCAGAGAAAAAATTAAAACAAAAAATAACATAATATTAAAAAAGAACAAAAACATCGAGAAAAGTATACAATGGTAAACAATATTTATAAATAAAAAATAAATATTACAAATGTAACAAATATAAATATTGACCTATGTAAAAGAAAGGTAAAAATGAAAGAAAATAGCAGTTTTAAAAAAGAGGACGAGAATAAAAAAAGAGGAAAATAAAAATAGAAAAAAGTTAAAAAGTTTACATAAATATTAATACTAAACAATAATAAATTTTAAAAATAATTATACACACTAGAGTAAAGAGTTAAAACAAAAGTGAAGAACTAATCATTATTTAAATTTTTAATTGTTAATTCTTTTTCAAAACACAGGACATAATCATCAGCGGTGTGGTACAAAATAAATCTAAATCATCATTGTATTGATTTGCGAGTTGCTGCATGCGAATAATTGGTGAATTCAATGAACAATTAGTACCACGATGATGACTGTAAAAAAAAAAAAAAAGTCTTGTTCGTCTATGTGGAATACGAAAATTTATTTATGTCAACAGTTCTGGGCAATCTATTTTATTATTTAATAATTTATAAATAAACAAGATGTCATTTATTGTCCTCCTGCTTGACAGTAATGGTAAATTTAAATTAGTCATCAGGGATTTAAGACGGTAATGGTGAAGCAGAAGTGGGCAATAGAGAGATACACGGTGGTGCAGTGGGCACAAGCATTAGGTTAAGGTGTAAAAGAAGAAGCTGCAGTACACAATGGTGCGATGGGCACGGGAGGGTAGTTCCGTCATCATTTTAGAGAGGTTATCATAACATTTAGCAGCCGCAGCGCGCGTTAATTGTTTTGCCCTTGCGTGTGACATTCACCTTGAGAACAAAATCAAATCGGAAAAATTAAATCGAACTGTGGAACTGCTAAGACCAATCGGGTTACGTTGGGCTGAGTTTGGAAAGCTGAAACACGTTTTCAGAAATAAGGAAATCCCAAGCAATCTGAAGACCAAAGTCTACGACTGTCGTGTTCTGCCGGTGACTACATACAGTTTTGAAACCATGTCACTCACTGCCAGAAGTGTTCGAAAAATGGGCCATTGAAAGACAAATGTCGGGCGTCTCCTTGAGACCGAATAAAGAGTGAGGAGATAAGATACCCCACAAAGGTGACCAATGTTGCAAAAAGGGTGGGAAGACAAAAATGGCAGTGCGCGGGTCATGTGGCGAGACTAGAAGTTGATAGGTGGACCCCCAGAATACTAAACTGGAGATACTACGAAAATAAAAAGAAAGTAGGGAGACCACAGAGGAGATGGACTGACGACTCGTGGGGCAGGGGTGGAAACAGAGAACCCAGGACCCAGGGGAGAAAAACATGGAAAACTTTGGAAGAGGCCTAAATCGGATATATTAGTGTAGTATAGTGTTTTATAGTGTAGCAAATTTGATACATACATGTTTTTCCTTATATTTTCTATCTAGGATTTTTGAAATTATTTTTTCATCCGGTTTTAGCGTACAAAATATCGTTTTAAATATTTCAAAAAACCATTAAAAAATTATCATGTAATGAAGGATTAATCACGAAGGCTCAAATTTCTTTTGGTACAGACAAAATATTCACTGAACGCCTGGAGAGTAATACCTTTATAGATTATTCGTAACCTAATCTATCATTCGATGATTGAACCGGTTTAATTCCGAAATAATAGTTAAAATAATTAAACAAAATTATTGATTTCTTTGATTGACTACCATCAACATAATTCTTTATCGCGTACAACCGGTCGTAGTGACATTCACACCTTTAGATCTCTGGAAATGAAACCAAATGTCATTTTAGAAATACGATTAGTGTTAAAATGAAAGTTTATTTCTATTGAAATGTGGATAAAACCGACCACAAATCAAATGTCGAATCGATTTAGTTAATAAGGATATATAAGATTTGTTCTGCCAGGCACTATATTTATACAGTGCTGGGACCTTATGCTGGACTCATTCGTCTTTAGAATCGTACGCGATTTCTGTATTTCGACGAGTGACAGAATTCTTGAACCACCCATACGAATGCAGTCGATTGAAAACCAATCGACTTTATCTCGAGTGCCCCAAAGCACTCGACATTGACAATGGAATGCGACATCGTAACTTCAGATGTCAAACTTCCTTTTTGCAAAAAGCTCGGCATTTATGTTTGATCAATATTATAATGATGACGTATCAACAAATGTGCAAAAAATACAACTGTACTTATTTTTAATCCATTATTAAATGAAGTTTAACTAGAAACATGATTTTAAAATTATTTTATGAGTGGGTAAAAATTAACAAGAATTTAAGGAGATAACCTGATCCACAAAAAACAAATGCTGTTTGTAAACATTCAAAAACAAACTTTTTTTATAAACAAAAAAAACACCTTTCCATTTTTTTTGTAAATGCATTCTCCTCGAATGCAACCCTGGTAGATCGATGAATAAAACATTTATGCTCTTTACTTATTTTTTACAAATTAGATTGAAGATTTTAATATCTACGAACACGCGCAGCGTAAAGATTTTTATTTCTCTGAAAACCGCACGCAAATCGGTTAAGCCGTTTAGAAGGAGTTCAGTGACATCACACGTACAGAGGAATTATAAATATATTATATATATAGTTTAAAAATTACATGTATGTGTATGCAAGCTGAACGAGTATGCAAGTGCAAATGTAAAACAATATGAAAAGCGTATTAAAATTACATGTGCATAATACAAGTTAAAAAAGTATAAAAATGCATAGAAATTATTTCAAAAGTATTATAAATGACATATACAAGCAAAAACGAAAAAATATTTAAAATTCTGGTTTTCACACACCTCAATTTAACCCGCTAGGACAAAGAAATATGGTAACAAATTACATGAGAATTTTCTGTATTTCATTAAACATAAATAATTTTTTTATAAATTTAATATAAGTGCCCTCCAATATTTTATATTATAAGCGTAGTTTCGTTATGTATACCTACATGCCACATATTTATGTAGTTATTTTTTAATTATATTTCCGATGAAAAAACGTACCATATCATATCTTTAATATTGTTGCAAAAAAGGTTCGCGGTGGTCCTTTTTTATGTGTGGATCGATTTAGGATGTTTTTTATTACACGGATGAATTAATTGCATGTTTTAAATATATTCCATTATAAATTCATTGGCTGCTTAAATTCGCGTATTCTTTTTTGTTTAAGAAATCGATTAGTAAGTAATTTTAAAAAAACACTAACAATTTATTTCTTTATTATTATAGATAACTTATACAACGCCTTATATAACTAATTATATTATGCCT
Source organism: Micrasema longulum (assembly GCF_059751315.1). Classification (NCBI taxonomy): domain Eukaryota; kingdom Metazoa; phylum Arthropoda; class Insecta; order Trichoptera; family Brachycentridae; genus Micrasema; species Micrasema longulum. The sequence continues at coordinate 33,851 of NW_028279030.1, forward strand.
ACTTTTTAGAATAGCTTTTTTTGGAATTTTACAAGTCAATTTTTTTTTAAATTATCTGCTTTTAGCCATTGAATTTTGATAGTACAGAGACAGTGTACGCACATCAAACTGAAGACGACCAAACTACCAATAAATGAGAAGTTTTACGTTTTGGCCATTAGTAACTCTGTAAACGTCGCTTTGTATGCAACTGCCGATTTAAATTTAGTCACGTCGTGTTGTGTCGTTTTTAAGTGTCAAAATACTGCTCAGATTAAAAGGGAATAGGGTGGGATCACATTTCATGTGTAAGTAGCGAATTCACAAAATATATATTTAAGGATTCGGTTATTTTACGGTCTGTTAGATTGTAAAATAAAACAAGGCGGACATTTTGTTAGTATAGCCAGGGTAGTCGATTTTTTTACCCGGCTTTCTATTAATAAGCCTTAGTATAATATTAAACAGCAGGTATTCATTTGACTTAATTTCTAAATTATAATATATATTTTTTTACTTTTGCCTAATAGAAGTACCTGTTTTTTTATAGTAAATCGCTGAAATAGTTTTTTGGTAAAACATATCATAGCACAAAAATATCTTATATTTTTTATGTTATGATAATATTTTGTTCGCGGTTTGGAAACGTTACGCGGCCACTTTACGCATGCGCGCAGGTGGGATGTCGTGCAGAAAGGGATTCGTTTGTCAATTTTTGGACACAGAATGTATGCAAACTTGATTCTACTCACTTTAATCACCATCATTACCTTTCCACACCCAATGGCTCGTAGGACACTGCAATGGTACACCAATTGCAGTGTATCTTGATTATTTTTGTTAGATGACGGTAAGATGATCAGTCTTACGTTTCAGGTACCAGTCCAGGGACTATGAAATATTCTAGTGTAACAGCGGAACTATGGAACAATGGAATAAATTAAGGGTCACGTATAATAATTCATACGGGCAATTATTCGGACCGCCTAGGTATTGCAGAGCCTCCGAAATTTTCACAGCTGGACGGAAACACCTTTGCTGCCCTACTTCGCCAAAGAGCCTGGAGCCCATGGGAACGCCTGAAAAGCTCTAACAACGCATTCTCAAAGCCACTGCAGGGTGGATCCATTCACCGTTGTTCGAGCGATGGCGGGATATGCTAAGGCCACCATAAGTGCGGCAAATATTACGACACGCCGTATACGCATCTTCTGGTATATTATAATTCTGTGCTTTTAGCACTATAAGCACTTATTTTTATTTATTATATTTTTAAAGCAAATTTTTTGTACCAATTTTTTCCCAATTAACGCTGTACTTGCTTATGAATGTAAATTATTAGGAATGGTTTTATATACCGCAATTGTTGATTAATAAAGTAATTTAGACTATTGATCGAATTCAAAGAGATGTATATTTATTTCTTTGTCGTGATGCCGTGATAGCAATGAACTAGATCGAGGAACAGTTGGCTTTAGCTAATTATGTTGGTCGCTGGCACGTAACAGCGCTTGATTTTAATGATGTTTTAATGTGCGACCGTTCACATAATTATTATGTATTATGAGAATTATGACTGAGTGAAATATAACGTCAACAATACTCGGTACGCCGGGTTAACAAAAAAGGTGCAAAGATGCGTAAACATGACTAATGAAGTCATGCAAAATGAACAAAGTAAATTTTAAATCAATATTTTTAACATCTTTTGAAAATGTTGTTTTCGTTTTTCGTTTAGTTTTGTCTGATAGTTTGTTATTTATTATTGTTAATTATAACAGACATGAATAACATTTTACAGAAATAAATATAGAAGTCCAATAGCCCACATTTTTTTGTTACCAATTGTTTTAATGGACAGTGGATGTATGTTACAGATTTTAATAGCATAATACTCAAAATCCGTTTGTCCGAAAGTGGTACTAGTTTGTGTATTTATTTAAGTTGTGTTATTTAAAAGTGTCAATTGAATACATAAATACATCTATCTCTATTGTTGTGTGTTTTCTTGGAATTGGTGACCGTAATTATCTATATGTACCTGTGTAAGTATAGCGTAAAATGAATCATGTAAATTAATTACGCATTAAAATGAAAAATGCGTTGTTGCTTAAAAATGTCTATATGCTTAAATAGAAATAGGATGTAATAATAGGAAAATTGAAAACGAGTCAATTTTTAACTGAAACTTTGTATGATTTTATTTTGAAAAATATATACGTTTTTTTGTAATTAAATGTGAAAACTCGACAAGAGAACGAGCAAATAATTTAAGTTTCGAAGGTATAAGTATTTAAATGATTAGGATAATCCAATTTCATTCAGAGTTAGAAATAATTTATTTGCCAAGTAAGAATCTATGTGACCCTTGGTGCAACGTGAAATAGTGTGTGTTAAAAAATTGCAATTGTATGCGTTAGTAGTCTGGAACCATTTTGACGAAATTTTGATGTGCCCTTAAGGAACTAGTGATCATATTATTATTTGTATGCGTTGTATTGTTGGGGTTATGTCTTTCATTTGAGTAAGAATAGTTTTTGAATCTGTAAATAATCTACAAGTGTGTAAAACTTTAATATTCGTACAGTGTTGCATTTTTTAAAAAAAATCGTAAAAAAACATCGCTTCTGAATTTATTTTATTAGGTAAACAAACAGTATGTTCACAAATATTGCCAATTTATTTGTAAATTAGTGTAAGAAACTCATGCACACACCAAAAAAATTGTTTACACTTAATACAATAATTTAAATTATGTTCAATATAATAAATGTAAAAGAAACGAAATGAAAAATATGTACATTATAATAAAGTTAAATGTCTGCTTCTCTCAAAATTTCAATAATTTTTGACCTAAATTTACATACATTGTCACAAAAAATATCAGGCTCGGTAAATACTATATTGTTATATTGGTCGCATATTTTAGGTATTGCAGATTGTTTAAAATAGTTTGTTGACGCGTTTTCTGTGTAAAACAAAAGATTTTGCCTTGTCGGTCTAGATGGCACACGGAATGGAAGTCTTTCAAGTAGGTTAGGAGAATCAATTTTATTATTTATTAATTTGAATAAAAATAGCTGGTCTAACATTATTCTTCGGTTTTGAAGAGATTTTATTCCACGGTACTGCATACTTCAGCATGGTTAGAGAAGTTAATGTTTAACCGGTAGTCGACCTGCTTAAATTTTTTTGGTTGGACCCTTTCTAGTCTATTAATACTTATATTTTATTTTTTTTAAATTTATTTTATTTATTTACACTCTATATCAAGATACAATTTTACGTCCACTTTGCCCAGCTAACAAGGGTACATACCCCGTTCCAAGCTAGGCAAATACATTTTAATATATTATAATAGTTAACAAATTAATAGAGAGCACATACAAATACAATATAAACTTATTTTGTATACACATTTTGATACATATACATACACACATACACATATATATACACATATATACGCACATATATACACACACACACATACATACACCCATGCGCATACACATACATACATTCATAAAAACATAGACATTTATTCATGCGAAACTTCATGGTAGCCATCTATAAATGTTTAAATTTATTTCAACAGAGGGAAAAATTTTTGAGAAGGGAATATGAGGGCTTATGACCTGTCATTGGCTGGTTTAAGTGGCCACTTTACACACTGTGTAACATTCACCATTCTGCCCATGTTTGAACATCCACATTTCCTCAACTCTTCCATCTAAAAAAAATTCCCTCTCTGTTGAAAATTTAAATATGAACAACTCCCTAGGGAGGAAATCCAGTCGGTCTGCGAGCATTTGGACATAATCAAACATCTATAAATGTATTATTTTAAAGTATTTTTTATTTTTATATTTTATTTTCGACATCCAGTAAGAATCTCCAATCCGTGGCATGCATCAACTTTTCTGACTCCCTACGACCAATGTCATGAAAGAGCGAGGTCAACACCTTCCGCAACTTGACAACACTCCCGTCTTTCCACGATTCTGGCAAAAGGTTATGGACCCTTTTGCCCACGTGTTGTCTCGATGCCAGAACAGTGTTGACCCCCTCACTTAGTATCAGATCCCTATTAGAGTATCTTGTATTATCGTTGTGGTTGACGCTTGGGTAAATGTCTCTATTTATGTGTGTAACCACTACCGTTCTCAATATATACTGTTGAATAATATTCAGTACTCTGAATTCTTTGAAGAGCAAGTCACTTGGATAGCGAAATGTTTTTTTAAAAATTACTCGGATTAAAGATTTCTGTGCAATTGCTACAGGTTCAATTATAGTAAGGTGACCAAATAGGAGTACAGTATTCTAGCTGGGGACGAACAAATGTTTTGTAGAGTTTTTCATATTTATTTATTATATATACGGCCTAAGCCAATTACAACAGTTACATGAAGAAACATAAATGCAAGAAACTGAACAAAAAGAACATAAAACTATTTAGCAAAGACAAACAAGGGCAAAACAATAATTATACACAATATATTCATAAAAACGAAAGACCTAAGACTTCGAGCTAAACCATGCCAATCCAACTTCATCCCTCACTGTTTAGTCGCGAATAGATCTACGAAAAGCCGGAAGATCTATCCCAAAGAATTTCAAGTCGTGTGATGAATTGACTAATCTACACATTCTGGACATTGGGGCATAAAAACCAAAGTTGCTCTTAGAAGATTTTATAAATAGCAGATTTTGACTTCTGGTGACTCAGTTGGGAACGTGTTTGCATGTCATAATAAGTCCGACCATTTGATACGTTTTTTCAGGACTGATTCAGTATGAATATTAAACATTAGTTTCGTATGAATAATAACACCTAAGTCGCGAATTTTAAACTGTTTCAACTCTCCCCTGAAATAAAAGTAAGTTAGGAACTTGCGTGTTTTACAGGTTGGATCGACGATAGGTTTATATCTTTAAAAAGGCCTTTATGTCCTGTAAACCAGTAAAAAAATATGCAGGTCTAAAACAAATCAAATGAAAATGAACAAAAATCTTACTTGGATGATAATATGCAAGCGTTGAGCCCTCGTGTCGTGGCAATGTCAAGGTTACCCAGCTGACTACAGGTGGTCGAAGAAGCGACTGACGATGTGAAGAAGACAGGTGCATAGTTCCGCAGTACCGGAGTGTGACGCGGACCTACCCGAATTCCAGGGGTTTTAACTCTTGTTAAATGAACAGAAACAAAATAAAACATTTGTTTATTTACGAATAATCTACTTATTTACATTTATGTGGAAATTCGTCCCAACTCCATAAGATAACATTCCTAAAGTGAGTTGGGACGGATGGAATAATAATACCATAACTATTTATTTTACAATATTTTGAGTTTGTCTAAATTTTTGTAGATAAGGACAGGATTCAACTCCCTGGGGAGCTGTTTATATTAACATATTACAACAGAGATGAGGAATTTTTTTATAGTAATTAAAAAAGGAAATAAAAAATATTAAAAAAAAACACAAAAATATTCCAACAAAATAAATCATAGAAAAAAAGAGTTCATATCTTTAGTTTGAATCTAGGATAGTGCATGTTTTTTAAAAGAAGGAAAATTTTGAAAGTTTGGAATCAATGAAATATTATCAGTAAAAAAATAAATTAAAATTTTTGGGCCCATAAAATATGCATGTCTCTGTGCTAGCCTCGTTATACAATGTGGTATTTCCAACACACGATTCCTTCTTTGACTTGATCTATTTGAATTACTTGTAAATAAATTTTGGTTCTTAAATATATATTTTAAACATTGAAAGCAATATATTTGTTATAGATCTAAAAGTTTAGCTTCTTGGAACAATTGGAAAGAGGGAAAAGTAATACTGTAATGTTGTTAAATATGTGCATATAACCACTTACCGACTTTCCTATGTCTACCGGTTTCGAGACGTATTCGTCTCTTTGTCAGAACACTAATCAAACCAACATGCAAAACCCACTAATGTAAACGTTCATTAGATTTGTTGCACAAAAATATAAAACCAGCACGACATGCATTTTAATAAGCACATGCACAGATTAGGACAAACATGCACTGATTAGATTATGAACATATTTTATGTTGTTTGAGAAATAGTTAAAAAAAGGGGAGGTAGCAAAGAGAAGGGAGTGAGTTAATTAGCTTTAGGGTGACCATTACAATGAAACATCGTGTAACGGGCTATATTGAAAGGTTGTTTGATTATTGATCAAAGGGACATGATTTTTTTTAGCTTTCCAAATGTTAAATATTTCCGTAAGTAATTATACGAATTTAGTAAACATTTAGTAAAATATTTGACCGCAAAGTTAATGTATTAAATATTAACAATTATTTATATAATTTAATGTGATAATGTTGAATATCTCTGAACGTAGCAGATTACATGAAACATTATTGACATTGGATTTGAATATATATATCCACTTAACCCTAAATGACTACAAAATTTAAAAATCATGTTTCTATCTGATTGACCATTTCGACCCTTTTTTTTTTTTAAATCTCGAATCCACTGGAAACTTTTAAAAGTTGTGAATTTGCGTGTCTACTAAAATCTTTTACATAATAGTGTATCTATCCACTGTAAAATAGTCAAATGTTAAAAATCTACTGAAAACTTTTCGGCAAATGGGTTGGGTATCCACCAAGAATCTTTTCAAACTTACTCTGAAATCTAGTAAAATCTTGTCCATAGAATGTTTTATTATTTAAACTTTCTACTGAATATGCAGTATAATTTTTAGGTTATTTTTTTTTTATAAATCTTGGGTATAAGGAAAATTATGTTTTTAAAAAAAGTAAAAATATTTAGCCAAATATGTTAGTATCATAAATGTTTTTAAAAGGCAGATTTGCCGTTTATGTTAATAAAATAAAATACTTAGGTACTGAAAACATTTCCATAGTGACGTAGTTTAAAATATATTTTGTCCCGATAAACTACTAAATAATATTTGATATAAATTATTTATTGACAATTCTTGAAGGAATTCTATTGTAATGATGTAATAACTTATATTTACATGTAAGTTATTAATTTTAAAATACTTGGTACACTTTCACTTACTTGTTCGACCAATTAGCGCTTTCACTTTCTAACGGGCATCTTTAGACAGTCTGAAGATACCCATTTAAAGTTCATACAGTAGACACTATTTATAAAATAAATTTCATTATGCAAATTTATAAAGAAGAAAAAATATAAGAATTTGAGATGAATAAGTCACTCAGATACCAAAATAATATTAAACTCCCCAAATTCCACACAAGTCATGGTCAAAATAGCTTTGTCTTCAAAGGTTTCAAAAATTACAATAATCTCCCCAATGAACTAAAAACCATTAAAACTAATACATCAATAAATAAATTCAAAATAAATTAAAGATTTTTTTTTAATAAAGTGTAAAAATTGCACTCAATTTTAATAAGTATGAATGTATTATTATTTTCTGTTTTTCTTTTTATATCCTAGTAAGTTTTTTTTCTTATGTACTTGGATATTCAGAATTATGTCAATTCTAATAATAAATAACTATAACAGTGTAAGTCACTCTCCAAGCGCAGCTTACCCATCACATACCGCACACCGCATCTGAGGACATAAGTCTCCTTGGCGGTGCCCACATACACGGAAAATTTGCTCGTTGTCAAACGAGAAAAGCTGCCCGAAAGAGCTCTCTGAAATCTGGTAGCCTTAGCATATTTGTGCTGAAAGAAAGTAATCCAGAAGTACATAAAATGTACTTCATTGTAATGAGAAGAGAAGGAAGTGAATTCTTCACTGACTGGGATTAAATTGATTGGACATGATCAATTCGCCGAAATGATAACAAAACTTTTTAAAAGCCTTGAAATTCTTTTTAGAAGCCACCAGATCTGTATATCCGACAGGACCTATAACAGGGCCACGGATAGTAGCGAGAAGCTTTATTCGGTAATCATGGAGAAGGGGAAAGGGACAAGACTACAGGATGTGTTCAGAAGATTGGTTAGGATATCCGCAGCAGCACGAAGGGGATTCAACAATATTAAAAACAAATAATTTTTGATTAAATTTACCATGACCTGATAAAAACTGCGTAGTCCAGTGATCGGGGATAACTCAAGAAGATTCTAAGCGCTGACGCACTTTCTAACCACAAGAGTAAGTAACTTTTTTTTGAGAGTTACAGTTATAACATTTACTAGATATAGAAGTAGATTTGTATAGAATAAAAAAATGTACCATTTATGAAATATATTTATTTTACGACGAGAATTCTAGTTTTTAAAAGAAAACATTAATTCACTTTAAATATGCAGTTTCCAAAAGTAAATTCATTGAAAAATGTGCTTTTAATCTACTGTATGAAATTACATTAATTATTTATTGCAAAAAACTTTACAAGAGATGAACTATGAACGTTTATATTATTGAATGTGATTATATCCCACGCTAAAAATTCTTACATACCGATGTAAAAATGCTATTGTTAAATTTTCTCCAAGGTACCAATCACAACGGGACAAAGATAATTGGTTATGTAACTTCGGAATAAACACTATTTTATTGGCAGACATCTCAACAGAGATGGATCGCCTCTTTGAGAAAGAAATATGAAAGTCTAGGTTTAAGGGATGACTTTACAAACTTTTTACTCTATCCCTGGGCGGATTAAGAAAACAGTTATGTGTTTGAAAGAGAACCAGAATCCTCGACGAGTGCTTTCGGCTCGATGGATACTCTCGTAGTTAAGTGTTTGCCGCGTTCGCCTACCATGCTTGAGGTCCCGGGTTCGATTCCTGGGAAGGTCGACATATTGATGAAAAGGGTGGTTCTACACTGCAATATTTATGTTCCTGAACCGGCACCTGAAGAGTAAGGCTGATGACCCTACCTTCATGTAACCGGTGATCGATATACGTTGCATTCCGTGTATCAATCCAGTGCCCTATGCATCATCTGGTGCGGACGATGATTACAAACTGTGAAAGATTTTGCAAACTAAAGAGTTTGAAAAATTATTTATTTTCTCAAAAGGGTATTAACAAACCGGGAGGTAACGTTAAAAAATTATGTTAAATATTTAAAGCGGATGTTTACGTTTTTTTTCGTATTACTATCGATTAATAAAAAACAAGTTTCCATTCAAAATTTTACTAGTCCAAATAAGTTGCTGTAATGTATTTTTTTGTTTTTTCCATTTATGCATTTGCTAATTTAAAAAATCTATCAGACATTCTGTAATGTCTATAAATAAATTAAGTATTCATAGAATGCTTTTTATTAACTACGTATTTATTTATTTATTTTATTTTATTTTATTTTATTCAGAAAACATACAGTCATACAAAATAAGTATTAAAAACAGCAATTTTTTAACATAAAAAGACCAATTAAGTTTTCATAAATTAAAAAAATATAAACATTAAATGTGACAAAAAAATAAAAAATAAGTAAGAATTTTAAGTGAGAAAAGAATAATTGTTGACATTTGCGTTTTCCATGGAGGTAATAAATTAAAATAAATAAAAATACCGAATGTACACTCCGAGCCATCCACGCACACACATGAACGCACATATAAAACATACACACACATATACATAACATGCGGCACATATACATAGCATAAACCACTCAAGATGCACATTCAGCAACTATCCCAAATAATCGACCCCATGAAGAAATTTTCTGTACAAATGCAACGTGCAGTTAAAAATGTCTACATCAATACTGAGTCCGTTATAATTTCTACAGGTACGTCTAATGAATGAATTCGAGGTATAATTGTTTTTACAAGTTGGTACATAAAAAAGGGAATTTAATCTAGTATAGCGAAGAGGATAACGGAAACCAATATTTTGTAAAAGATACGGCGAATCAACCATATTATTGAGAATTTTGAAAAGAAAAATTAAATCATATGTAAGGCGCCTTTTTTGTAGTGATTCTATATTAAAATTGATCAAAGATGCGCCGTAATCATTTTCAATGTTGCCAAAACGATATTCCAGGCTCCTTATAAATATCTTTTGAATATTTTCAATTTGATTAATATATACATCTTATTGAGGGTACCATACTAATGAAGCGAATTCGAGTTGACTTCGCACATAAGTATAGTAAAGAAGTTTGAATGTATTTGGTGATGAGAATGGCTTGGAGATTCGTAAGATAAACCCTAGAAGTCTGTACGCCTTATCTACTATTGTATTTATGTGATCTCTAAATAAAAGCTTATCATCCATCAGTACACCCAAATCTTTCGCTTTCATTGAACGATTGACAATTTTCCCAGATAGTTTGTAGTCAAATAGTATACTTTATCCTAAAACAATACGTGTACATCTCTCCAAAGTTAAGTGGTCCAATACTGGCAACCTTCCCCTACATACAAAACAGCTGGCAGTTGGCGTCACGTCATGCTGACGTCACACGTCATGCTGACATTAAAAATCATGTTGACGTCACACGTCATGCTGACATCAAACATTGAGAAACGCATTCGGTCATGACGTCACATGTCATGACCGAATGCGTTTCTAACTTCTCACAAACTTATAATCTAACATTCTAATAATATATACGTTGCTCGTTTTTTAAGTAATTCAAAATATGCATATTTTAAACCAATGTAGACAATGTATTCGACGTCTAACGAATTAATTATTAAACCGTTAGCATAATACATATTTTTTATATTTAAAAAAAAAATGTGAAAAGAGCTAACAGTAACAATTTTCTAAAGAAGCCCTGTTCTATTGCATAGAACAAAAGCATGCAAAAATTTGGGTTTGGTTTTAGTCTGGTTTTTAGTTTAACAACAAACGTGTAACGGCTGGTTTCGATTAGCGCTGGCAATTCTTAATGTAAGTACTTACTCTCAGTTGAATTGCTGCAATCTGTAGCTAACTTCATAGTCAATAGTCATAAAATGGATTTTTTTCCGGATTAGGTTATTACTCAATTTTTTTTTTCAATCTACAATTTTGAATAAATTTAGCAAGTCTGTAATGTTTTTTTCTTCTTCATGACTAATTTCAAGTTTCAGAGAATTTTACCTCGTTGCTAAAATTATCTGAAACTTGAAACAGAAGTTTAGTGACAAAAGAAAAATGTCACATACTACGAATACAGATAAAAATATATGAAGCGGATTAAGAATAATTCATCGTATTTTCAAAATCAATATGGATATTGTGGAGAAATGTTATCATACACAAATTAAAAAAATAAATTTGATGAAAATACGTTGCTAGAAAAATGCTACTACTGCTAGAAAATGCAAATTACATAACAGCGCTTTCGACAAAAAATAACACGATATTTTCTGGTCGTTTAGTGTAACAAAAAGTACATTGTGAGGCTCGAAGGGCTGAATATTTAGGTACCCGAGATTGCAATTGACTGTGACCCGAAGGGCCGAGTTTTCTAACATGCAGTTTGAATATTCAGTTTTTCATACAATTCCATTTTACTTTAAAGACAATTGAAAATAACTCTGTTCTCTCTATATGATAAAAATATATGAAGTGGATTTGGAATAATAAATTGTATTTTTAAAATCAATATGGATATTAAAAAATAAATTTGATAATAATACGTTGCTAAAAAATGCTACGTGTTTGGCCTTGGTTGTTGTGACGTCAAGATTCGTGATATTGTTCTGAATAAATTTGAATGGCCAGGAACAAATAAAGATGAATCGTGACGTATCAGGGGCGTGGCCAATGGAATGGCCGTTTTTGTGGGAATTCAAAAGTCACAATTTAAAATGATTTTTTATGCTACTAATAATTTTCAACAAAAAAAATGTTACGGGACAGTATTTCATAGACCTTTATTAATTTTTAAATGTAACAAAAAACGTGATATATAAATTATAATTCAATTTATCATTATCATAATAAATTCATATTTACAAAAGGTTGAAAACCATAAAAGAAATTCGATATGTAAGATATAATCCGTTTTTACTTTCATCTGTCAGTGCCTGAACTGGAGTGTGGAGTGGGTAAGGGGGGGGGGCTTAAGATAAGATGCATAGACAACTCTCCTTATATTTCTATCTGTGGCCTGTGGCATTACCAACATTAAAATGAATGCATTACTCGTGAACTTTTGTGACAAAACTTAATACCAACTTGAGAAACGATCGTTTTCGAAAGACCTTATTTTCGAAACGAAAATAATGAATGAAATTATTCATTATAAGGGTTTATATTGAGAAACGCTTGGTTGGAAGAAATTGCCATTTGGCAATAAGCCCGCCAATGTACAAATAATCATTATGTACAAAAAGTTAAATAAATAAATATATAAACACTAGGAGAATCTTTGAAAAATCTTTTATTTGTAGAGTAGGTTAAGTCCGATATTCCTCCTGAGTGATAATACCCTAAGCTCCGGGCCCTTTTTAGGGCCTGTAATATAATTTTCTATTCTATATTACCCCGGTATCGCTAAAGTCAGACCCGAAAAATGAATATTCATCCTTTATTGTAGGTCTAACATTTAGCCGACAGATACCGGGGGCCCTAACTATATTTTTAACCGTCCGTTACAGAGTCCATATTGTAAAGTTGCACTCTAGCCGGTTTTCTTATCTACTTTTATCTTTTATTGTTTCGTTTCTAGTTTTTTGTTATGCACATGGTTGTCTTTTTTGTTACAATACGTGTTCAAAACAGACTAGATCCGTAAATGTATTAAAATTAAATGAAGATGATTGTGGGAGTAACGTCACTCGAGTGTTAAGTCGCTAATAACCTGAATTAACTGGGACAAGAGTTCATATTTACCTTATATCGCGGGTTCAAAACCCGCAACCGAACCATATTATTACCGCACGAAGGCTGTAGCGAAATACTTGTGCCAGTATATATTTTTTAGGACTGTAATCTGTGAAAAAGCAAGAAAATTGAGGAGTTATGTGTCCGGGCGGAATAAGAATACAGTTCTTTATGTAAAATATTGTTCTTGTCCCATAGAAGGGAAATGGTAAATTACAAATCTAAATAGTAGACTAACTCAAGAGAACCACGCGCCGACCATGCTCTAGGACCCGTTTCGTCTGCTTTAAGGTCTGTGAGATTGTTAGGACGATTAAGGTCTTTGCATAGGATTGTTTCTACTGTTGGTATTAGGAAAATGGTTTTTGCGAGGAATTCAGTACTATGAAGAAAAGTAATTTCGCCTGAGTTCGATAGGGATCATGTTAGGATCTGTGTTAGGATTTTGCCGGTAGTGTCTTGATTATTTGATGTTCCACTGTGATTTTTTATAGATACGTATTGTTTTTCTTCTGTTGATTGAGTGCATGTTGTATAGGGCAAATTATTCTAATGTTTCCTATATGTATTTGGGTTTCGTGTCGTTTGATTGATTTGTTTGTATTACTACGTTCTTCTTCCTTTCCGATGCGGGATCTGGAGCGTGAGGCCGCGGTCTCAATTTAGAACTAACACTGTATTCCTCCACTGTAATACTGGGAAATTAGAAAAGGGTGATTGTGCTGACCATGTGTATTTGATTGATCACAAACTGACAAAACTGCAGTGAGGGGTACAATGAAAGTTTTTAAAGTTTATTTGTTTTGTTATTTTCGCGGTTTGATTGTAAAGAAATATTAAATTTTCGCTTAAAAAAAATAAATTGATATTGATATGCGAAACTGAAGAAAGGCTCAAGTCTTTATGAACAGTTTCGGGAAAGGGGTGGATGCTTTCATTGTATGTAAAATATAACAAGAAGAGTAAGAAATGAGGACGAAATAAAAAAGAATTAGAGTTTTAATATGCGACATTTGAATACATTTAACCGCTCGATTGCCAGACTACAGTTCAGTACCTCAATCACAAATAACTATCGACGCGCTACTCGTAATAAGCGACGTGATAACAATTTCTCACCATGGTTGTTTATCGTATTCGCGATCACAATGGAACATCCGTGAAAACCTTATATTAAATGTCAAAATATTAACGTTTCGCGACGTGTAATCCTGCTGCGCAATCACATCTTTGAATTTCACCGGTGTAAATATGGAAGCTATTCCATAACTGCTATTTTTATTTATTATTTGTCATGTTATTTATTGCATAAGGCCGGCGGTTGGCAAGCCAAATGTCAAGAAAAGCAGTCGCCATAGTAATTGTAATTTAATTTTCACTTTTTTGTATTAGATACTTACTCCTTACTATTTTGCAAATGCAATATTTTGTATTATTTTTTATAGTAAACGCTGATTTTTCGCCAGTGAACTGTATTTATTAACGAGGAAAACAAAAAACAAACCGACACAAGCGTTGACTTAGCTGACTGCGATAACTTAAGGATGTTCATTATTGTTCATCGTGATCGCTCAAATGCTTAGCATGTTTTAAAGCACTTCGATAAATATTTGTTATTGAGCAACAGGGGTGATATTCCAAACGCTCTCGCGGCCGTATTATCTTGTGTATTTAGAGATGATGACGGTGAGGAATAGGTGGGCAAATAGCATAGGAAATATTGATGACGGTGAGGAATGAGAGCGTAAACAGGATAGGGGATCTTGATGACAATGAAAGACGTGTTGAGACAAAACGAACGTGTTGATACGATGTGGGATGTGTCTGTAAACAGCATAGGGGATGATGTGGCGATGGGGGTTATGTCTGTAAATACCATAGAAGGTGACGATGACGTGGGATTTGTCTGTAAATAGCATAGGAGATAATGATGACGGTGAGGAATGTGTGCGTAAAATAGCATACGAGATAATGATGACGGTGAGGAATGAGTGCGTAAATAGCATACGAGATTATGATGACGGTAAGGAATGAGTGCGTAAATAGCATACGAGATTATGATGACGGTAAGGAATGTGTGCGTAAATAGGATAGGAGATCATGATGACGACGAGAGACGTGTTTGTAAATAGCATAGGAGACGATGATGGCGATGGGGGTTATGTCTGTAAATACCATAGAAAGTGAAGACGGTGTGGGATGTGTCTGTAAATAGCATAGGAGATGATGTGGCGATGGGGGTTATATCTGTAAATACCATAGAAGGTGATGATGATGTGGGATGTGTCTGTAAATAGCATAGGAGATAATGATGAGGGTGAGGAATGAGTGCGTAAATAGCATACGAGATAATGATGACGGTAAGGAATGTGTGCGTAAATAGGATAGGAGATCATGATGACGAGAGACGTGTTTGTAAATAGCATAGGAGACGATGATGGCAATGGGGGTTATGTCTGTAAATACCATAGGAGAAGGTGATGATGATGTGCGATGTGTCTGTAAATAGCATGGGATATAATGATGACGGTGAGGAATGTGTGCGTAAATAGGATAGGAGATCATGATAACGATGAGAGACGTGTTTGTAAATAGCATAGGAGACGATGATGGCGATGGGGGTTATGTCTGCAAATACCATATGTTTCGGACGTGCTGGAACGATGAAAGTTACAGAGTATTATATTAATTGTTTATAACTTATATTTAACTTAGTTTAGACGATGAGAGACGTGTTGAGACGAGAGATGTGTAAATAGCATAGGATATGATGATGGCGATGGGGGTTAGTCTGTAAATACCATTGGAGAAGGTGATGGCCTTGTGGGATGTGTCTGTAAATAGCATAGGAGATGATGATGGCAATGGGGGTTATGTCTGTAAATACCATAGAAGGTGATGATGATGTGGGAAGTGTCTGTAAATAGCATAGGAGATGATGATGAAAAGGGATGTGTTTGTAAATAGCGTAGGAGGTGGTGAGTAAAAAAATAACAAGTTTCTGGGATGTAATTTGTTATATTTGCAAGTTCCTTTTAACAAAATGCGAAATAACAACTTATAAATTAAAAGTAATAAATACCTAATGAACACATGTATTGTATAATGGTTAAAACAGTTATTAAACATTGCTACATATACTTATATAAATATTACAATACTTGCCCTCATTTACAAAATTACATTATATTTAGCAAAATCTGGTAAATAATTCAAGTACAATTTTAATGTCACTTGTGGATGTTGTCTGTGTCCAGAGGGATGAAAATACAATTCTGTGTGTGAAAGAGAACCAGAACCCTGAATGAGTGATTTTGACTCAAAGGTAAAAATCCCAAAAGGGAATCGAGTGAAGATGAGTCCGCCTAGTAGAATAGTGGTTGAAATTAGTTCATCTATCATGTTTGAGGTCCCAGGCTTGATTCCTGGCAGAGTGGACGTGAAATTTTAACTTCAAAGGTGGTTCGACACTGCAATATTTGATTGTCCCTGGACTGGTACCTAAAGAGTAAGATTGTTCACCCTACCTCCATGTAACGGATGATCCATATACATTGCATTTGGAATCAAAGGGCAGTGCCCTATAGGGAAATGTGTAGACATGATTTTTTTTTATAAAACTCGATAGTTAATAATTTTGATACAAAATATCAATTAACTCATTCGGGCCTAAGGGGGATTATAAAAGTCCCCCAGGGCTGGTATTCTGAATCTTCTCTACCCCCCTAGAGATTGATTAGTTTACGACGGCAATTTGCTTCATATAATGGCCACACTGATGTTTAAACGTCAAATGATGTATAAAACTGTTTGAAAAACGAATGCGGTTTGGTCAATTTAACCTAATCAAGTGTTTTGAGTAATGCTTGAGGTCCTAATAATGCTCTTGATGAAAATCATCATGCTTGATTTCACATGTTCATATTTATTTGACGTTTAATCATCAGTGTAGCCAGATATGAAGCAAAATGTAAACGCAG
The DNA here is from genome assembly GCF_059751315.1 of Micrasema longulum. NCBI lineage: Eukaryota > Metazoa > Arthropoda > Insecta > Trichoptera > Brachycentridae > Micrasema > Micrasema longulum. The sequence goes on from NW_028279030.1 coordinate 50,594, forward strand.
GCAAAAAAAAAGGGTAGATTAATCACTCTCTAGGGGGTAGAGAAGATTCAGAATACCACCCCAGGAGCAGATTGTTTTCAGTGACTTTTTTGTTAATCAATGCGTTGATTTAATTTTTTGCATAATCCTAACCCATAATGTTAAGAATGTATAAAAATTATCAAAATATATTTCTGCCTAATTTTTTCAATAACAATTTACATTTGTCTTTGCTTTTTCCCCATGTGTACAGCAATCATTACAACTCATAGCTCTACAGTTAAGTGATCTTTGATACGTTGGTCAGTTCGCATGTGTCCTTCTTGCTATTGGTCGCTTATTTCCAGTTATAACCACAAAAATCCGGATTTCGTGACTTTAGATCAGTGGTGTTCAAGGCGTAGCAGCGCGATGTCAACAACAACTAAGAAGAAGAATCCCTAAATATGTCTATTTTTTTCGGCTTAAGATGGTAGTCACCATTGCACAGAAGTTTAATCAGTTTAACAGCTGGCTTGCTTGTTTCTGTGGCCCTGCCAAATGATATTCAAGGCGAGATTTAAATACATTTCATTAAAATTAATCTAAATTGATTGGATAAACTTATTTATATTACATATTAGAAAAACACTAATGTTTCGTAAAGTTTGTAAATTTATAATCAGTTCGAGAGCCAGTGTTCATTATAAAGAAATGTTTAATAATTTATCGAGGATAAAAGATTTTTAAAAAATTGTCAAATAATTGTTATAGAATACAAAATCTTTTTTAAATCCGCGGAATCAATTAAGGTCTGAAAAGATTTGATAGATTGTCAAAATATCTGTTGATTCAGGTATAAAAATTTCATTCAAAATGGGATCGTTTTAAAGACATAAAATCATTCGTATTTTAAAAATTGATTTGAACTATTTACTTAAAATTAAAAGAACCACCCCAATTGAATAAATATACTTAAAAATAACATGCTGTGACATAAATATATCGCATTCCAGCAATAAAAATTATGAAATACAGAATCTGTATATTTTATGTTTGTGGGAGCATTTTTTCAACTCTCGAAAGACTGAGCTAAAAAATCCACATGCAAACGGTGTCGTAATGTCATGTTACATTAAGCAAAATACGAGATATTTTGAAATACAGGTATTTAAAAATAAAAAATTAACACATATACAGGTTGTTCTTTCAACCCTGCCACATTCGAAACCACGATGATCAGTATGGGCCAGAAGACATGTTAGCATATTAAAAAAAAAAATTAGAACAAAGAAAATTTTTGAAAATAAAATATATAAAAAAACAAATGGTTGCTTACTTTTTTTTATTTATTTATTTAACTTTTTGTACATAATGTTATTTGTACATTGGCAGGCTTATTGCCAAATGGCAATTTCTTCCAACCAACCAATAAAATAAAAGTTTTATTTTTATAATTCAAGTTACAGAACATTTTCAATAGAAAAAAAAGATTAAAAAGCTAAAGATATATAAAAATAGAAATAAACGTATTTGTTTATAAATTACCTTAAATCAAAACTATCACTCAATGGGAAAAAGGAAAAAAGAAGGAAAGAGGAAAAAGGAAAGGAGGGGAGATCAAGGAAGAGAAAGGAGATGATTCTTCAGACGTGATTTAAACAGAGATAATGTAGTAACATCTTTGACGGTGGATGGGAGATGATTCCACAGTCGAGCCGCATGGACACTATATGAGTTAGAGAAGAAAAAGGAATTGTGGATGGGTATTAAGAGAGTGCCTTGAGAATTAGAACGAAGAGGTAAACCACGAACTGATAAGCGTTGACATTTTTCACGCAGGTATATAGGAGCGTTAAGACTATGAAGTTCATTGAACAGAAGTGAGAGGGAGTGATAGTCTCTCCGCTGTCTAATTTTGAGCCATTTCAGTTGCCTACGATAATCAGAAATGTGGTCATATTTCCTAAGACCAAAAATGTACCTTATGCATGTATTCTGAAGTCGATCAAGTTTATCGAGTTGCTCACATCTCAAATCAGTCAAATGGAAACATCAGCGTAATCTAGAATGGGTAGTAGTAATGCTTGTACAAGGGTGCATTTACTTACTTACTTCTGCAGGGGAGAAGCGAGGGGAGCGCGGCGCAGTATCAGACTCTCCCCCTTCCCCCTCCTCGTTTTACCTCTGCAGAAGTAAGCAACTATTTGCTTTTTTTGATATATATTTTTTTTTAAATATTCATTCTAAAAAAATATTTTAATGTTCCAATGTCTTCTTGCTCATACTGATCATCGTGGTATCGGATGTGACAGGGTTTAAAGAACACCCTGTATGTACACTCTTTAATTATCCATTTTCCATAATTTATAAAAATAATATAATTTTGGGATGTTGTAGAAAAATATGACTTCATAATTCTTTTTTTAAATAAGAGATATTATATCAAGTTTCATATTCTATGTAGACTCAAGTGGAATTATAGTCACACAAGTGTTAACTCATCCGGGTCTCAAGGGGTGTCCAGGGTCCACCGGATAGCATATTCTTTTCAATATTTTTTTTTGTTAATTAAATACAATTAAAAAAGCTAAATTTCAATAACTACCTAAGATCAGTTAATATTCATATTTAAAAATCCCTTCAAAAATTTATTTACTTCAACGCTGTTAGCTTTTTTCTGGTTTGTTGGAATGAAAACATGTTTTCAGAGACAGAACAGAGACAAAGCTGTAGAGAAATTGGAAGTCTAGGCATTTACTGAGCTTAAGTGTTTTCACCATTCTGCCTGCTGGTAGGACTTCCATATTCACATACGGCATTTTTCAATATTCTATATATTATGCTTGGTAATATTACATTTGCATGCGAGTTGGCCCACTATGGAGAATAAAAGTATGGAGAAAACTAGCGACATCTATTGTTCAAAGGGGTATGGTTTTCATAGACCAGAAATATTCATTTTGGCAAAATCTTAACTTTTTACGAACCTTACTTATTTAAACCAGATGATTTGAATTAACAATATTTTAGTCATGCCGAATGATACTAAGTGTTTGCCTGACAGGATTGACATGGAAATTAGTATTTTTTTCAATAGATATGAAGCTATTAAGAATATTGATTGAAATATTGAATCGGGTTGTGGTCCTGCGGCTAGTGTCTCGGACTCACGGACCAAAGGTCTGTGGTTGGAATCCCACTCTACCCCAACTTGATTCCCATTTTCTAATAGTGAGTTATTTACAACTCGTTGAAAATGGCCCTCAAAATGAAATATTTGGGTTAATTAAAAGAATGCAAATATTTCTTTCTATTAAAAAAAAATATATATATATATATATAGACTTTACACACTGGGTATCACTTAACCCAGCCGATGACATAGCTTAAGCTCTGTAAATGCCCAGACTTGTATATTCCCAACAGCTTCATATCTTGTACCCGGCAACGAGTTTAAACCTGTAACGATTTAGTTACAACAGGCTGGTGACTACTGCAAAATGACGCAAGGTATTGCTTCATCTCCATGCTCGCTCCAGCACATAAGGCATTAGTGTCGACGGCTGCTATTCACAAAGTTGGGTTTGAATTGGTTGAACACCCCTCCTATCAACCTGATCTAGCACCAGTGACTACCGACCATCCCCAAAACTCGAGGAACATTTGTGTGGAAAAAAAAAATTGGAAAGACAATGAGACAATGTAGGCAGTGGTCAGACAAGTCAGCAAGCTACAGAAATGTTGGAGTGTCGCTGGAAGAAGTGTGCACAAGTCCAGGGGTGGTATTTTGAATATTTTCTACCACCTAGACGGTGGTTAATTTGGGGATTTATTTTTTGAATGCGACAATACTTTGCTTCACATAATGGCCACACTGATGATTAACCATCAAATGATGTATAAAAAATTAATACAATTTGGTCAATTCAATCTAATTAAGTGTTTTAGGTAATAAATAATGCATCATTTCCTTTTGGCACCTAATGGTGCATAGGGCACTGCAATGGTACACCAATCGCAGCGAATCTTGATCATTTTTGTTACATGCAGATAAGATGATCGGTCTTACGATTCAGGTACCAGTCCAGGGACTATATATTTTAGCATAAAAACACCTTTCAAATAAATATTTCATGTCAACCGTGTCAGGAATCCAACCCAAAACTAAGACTAACCCAAAAGGAAGACACTTAAACAAAAAGGTCAATTACACTGCACCTGCTTTGAATTTAGGTTAAGACAATAATTTATCCTTTATTAGTTTTTTACTTGTTTTTATTCTTCATTCACGTGGCACACGCGGTGGCGCGCGGCCTGCGGCATCATTATTACGACATAATTTTGGCTTTTTTGACACATCAAATGAATTCCGAAATTTTTTAAACGTAAAACCAGGGTGATGAAAAATGTAAAAAAAGTTAATTGGGGGGAATATTTGTATGAAGAAAAATGGGTCGTGAACATTTCGGTGTAAAAAACGGGAAAACATAAAATTGAGGAATGTAAAAACCAGGTTTTACTGTATGTGGTTTCATGTGTTCGTATTTATTTGACATTTCATCTTCAATGTGGCCATAAATCAAGAAAAGTTTAGGTGCTTGCAAGAAATAAAAATTCCTAAATTAACCACTATCTAGAGGCTAGAGAAGAATCAGAAATCGCCCCTAGGAGACTACGTCAAAAACAAGGTAAGAAAACTCTTTCTCACCCACTTTGAAATAGGCTGGGGTGGAGGATGCCATTCAACCCTCGGAAATAGGAATTAAAAATCGTTATTAAAACACGGCATAAAAACTCGGAAAAATGCTAACAGTAACTTATTTTTTATCATTTCTAATCTCCGAATGAGATTGAACCGAAGGTGGGGGATCAGATTTTGGCTATGAATACTAAATGCATATGAATGTTCGGCCTATTGGGCTAAAGTTCCCATGGGATCCCAAGCGGGAAGGATGATGGGGGATTGCTCGAAGACATCCAGGATTTCAGCGGACAGATATTTCTTATCGCAAACGACCTGGAAAAGACAAAAAATATAAATTACAGTGAAATCTCTACAAACAATATAGGTACAAAGCTTAGCGTTAAATAACCTACGAGAATTTTTCGCCATTTATTTTTTTTTCTACCGACCGGTTTCAAAGCTAGACATGCTTATTTGTCAAGGCATAGCACAATGATTTCTCTTCTCTTCCGCTTCTTCTTGGTTGGTTCTGCCGATTGGTCCGTTCAATTACTGTAAACCGGAAATCTTCCACAGCTCTCTTGTATTTGGTTGATTCATATGAACTAGTGATGTCGTTCCAAGTAGTTCATTTTTATTATTTTTTTTGTACATTTTCAAGAAACTTTGCAGTAAAATTTAATGCTCTAATTTTTTGTATCCAATTTCCCGTAGGGCTGAAGTTCCTCATTATCAATGCCAAACATGTCGCGTTTTTCTAGGAACATATTTTTTTATAAATCCTTTTTAAAAATTATGTATGTAAACAATTCTCTACAATATCCATATTGATTTCAAAAATGCAAATTACTTTTCTAAATACATTTCATATATTTTTATCGGTATTTGTAGTATGTGATATTTGCCTATTGATGCCATCAGTTTTTTATGCTATATTATCATAACTGTAAGAAATAAATGATGCATGGGGAAAAACAATTATTATTTGAGGAACGATGGATAAATAAGGTAATTTTAAAAAAACTCACCTCGTAAACAAATTCGTCGAACCATTCGGCCGTTAGCAGTAGGTAGCCTTTTTCTCCTCTCTCTTCACCCCAAGAATTCTCCACGCGGAACTTGGTGGCATTTCCTTCTTTCTGCAATATTAGTACACAATATATATGAGATTATGGGTGCAGAAACCGTATTCAGCAAGTAAATTGCCCTATTAATGAGTGCAGAAGTCATTTCAGCAAACAAATCAACCCACTGATGGGTGCAGACGTCGTATTAAGCAAGAGAATTGACCCGCTGATGGGTGCAGAAGCCGCATCATCAAGTGAATTGACCTACTGATCGCCATAGAAGTCGTATGCAGCAAGTGAATTGACTCACTGATGGGTGCAGAAGCCGTATTCAGCAAGTAAATTGACCTACTAATGGGTGCAGAAGCCTTATTCAGCAAGTGAATTGACCCACTGATGGGTGCAGAAGTCGTATTAAACAAGATAATTGACAGGTGATAGGTGTAGAAGCTGTATTCAGCAAGTGAATTGACCTACTGATGGGCATAGAAGCCGTATTCAGCAAGTGAATTGACCCACTGATGGAGGAAGAAGCTGTATTCGGACAATATTTTGAGTATGTAAAAATATTTTTAGGCGAATAGTGGAATTCAACACTATTAGATTTCATCTAATGAGACCAATATCTTAACACAGATGAAGAAAAATAATGTTTTTGAAGAATATTGGGGAATGATGAAATATAGACATTTACTGGACTTATGACCAGTCACTGGGTGGTTTAAGCAATCACTTTACACACTTTGTAAAGTAATTAAATCGAATTATTTCAAGCGTACACTAGCATAAGACAATGGTCGATCATATAAATGAATAATACATTTTGTTTTAAAATAAAAAAAACATGACAATATACTTACATCGATTGAAACAGCAGTGAACGCCATTGCGTGTGTCATGGTGGATTCTCCGTAGATAACTCGGTCTGCTTTGTTTAGAGATAGTTGGACATCGGTGCCAAACACAAGAGAGAAGTCATGCCTGCAAAAACAAAATCCCTTATAGGAGAAGTAACCACGATCAGGAAGTCCAGGGTTTTAGAATATTTCATAATACCTGTAGCTCAATCACAAATAACTATAGACACGGAAAAGTTGATAAGTGGCTGTATGCGAGTATTTACAGATATTTATAGAAATGTTTGACGACATAGCTTCGAATATTAGTGATAAATATAATAAATCTCACATGCGCACGTCCTCGATGCCCAGCTTGGGCATGAAGCGCTTGTTGACGTCGCAGCCGAACCACACAGCCTCGCCGGCCTGGATGGAGCGCGCGGCCGCCTCGCGCAGCCGCCCGACGGGCTGGTTGTTGTACAGCGTGCGCCGCCCGCCCACCACGTTGCCCAGGCAGTCCACGCTGTACAGGCGGCCGTACGGGTGGGCCGAGCGAGGGTCCGTCACCAGGCAGATCTAGAAAGGGAAGGAGAGTTTGTATTTAGTAGATCGAGCTGATCTACTTTGTGGTTACGCGATGTTTCATATGTTTAATTCATGAATTACCTATTTAACAATTCAGACCAAACTGGACACCAAGTCATTTGAACAATACGCACAATCCTTTGGTAACAGCCGGTAACTTCCAGGAATCAGCAAGCAGCCAGTTACCCGCATGTCCGGCTGTAACTATGATACCTACAACCTACAATAGCTACCCTTCGGATATCTTTCTTTCTTTTGTTGACCATAATGTTGAAACAGTGCTTTATTTATTATTTCTTTATTGTTAAATTTTTCGCATGAACACTCGACAAATTATTTACTTTGCTCAGTTTATTTTTGTAAATTTATTGATATAATTTTATGTTGCTAGAATTTCACGCGTCCATGTGCATTTGACAACAGTTTACATATTTTTTTGCACCACAACAGGCCAGGAGGCCCAATTACAGTGGTGAATTAAATCACAGAACACCCAGGCTTGAGAAAAATCACATTTATTTTTTGTGTTCTCTCCGGGAATCTTTTCTTAATTAATTTATAAGTAAAAAATATTTCTCTTTATCATTTTTTTTACATCATTATATATTTTTATACATAAACATATACTATTTACCTAAATATTAGTTTTCAATAATAAAACATATATATATATATATATTTAATGTTATTCAAAATTGTCTTCTTAGTTTTTTTTTAACTGGTTCACAGTATTTCTAATACCAAATTATCTTTTTTTATCGATAATTCTATAACTGGTAATATTTTATTCTTTTATATAGTTTATATTTCTTAGACTTTCTAAATTAATAATATTGTTTTAAATGCTCTGTATTACTTATGCTTACATGTATGTATATTTAATTGTATTTGTAACTAATATGTAAAAGGCACTAAGTGCCGTTTATTTCAATAAAATAAAATTAAATAAAATATAAAATTTTATTTTATGTTTATATTTATGTTTATTTTTATATTTTTGTTTATATTTATATTTATGTTTATGGTTATGTTTATAATTATGTTCATGTTTACATGGTAGAATTGGATCTGCACTATATATAGCCATTTTACTGAAATAAAAAAAATAAAAAAATAAAAAAAATATTTATCCTCTTTATTTCCTCGATTGAATGCGTCAAACAGAAGGTGTCAAAAATGTTCCCCTTTGTCTACTCGACATTCCATTTTGAAGGTTTGTAATCAAACAATATAATATGTGTACTGTAAAAGCAATCACAAAATATTCTAGAGTTGAAAAAATTCTTTCGAATGATGTATAACCTTTACCACTTTGTTTTACTTTTGATGCTAATTTTAAATTACACAAGTTAAATTAACACCCAATATATTGACTTTCAATAAATGCACATACATGTCTAGACTAAATAAAATAAACCAAAAAACCAATAAATAAAGTAACCTTGTCATCCACATTGAAGACAGGTTTGACATGCTTCTCGTAGAATTCCTGGGGGGTGATGGGGCCGATAGAGCCGTACGCCTTACTCTTGTTGTAGTACTCCCAGGTAAACGTTTCGGGGGGAGTGCCTACGGGAAAAAATAATACAATGAGGAAGGTCAATGGTTTTATCACATTTTTTTATTAGTTAATGGACAAAAAAAATCAAAACAAAAAATCGACAATAATTGAATAAAACTTATAATTAAAAAAAGACTGCAGAACAGTAAAATTTTGGGCAGCTGAATGAACGTTTGGGGCGGCCAAAATCAGCAACCCCTGGAAATAACATTGCCCAAGTTCACCAAATGGTGCTGGACAACCGTCGAATCAAGGGTAGAGAGATAGCAGAGTCTATGAACGTGTCCATAGAACGTTTTATTGCATATTAAAACAAGATTTAGGCATGAGAAAGCCGGCCGCGTGCTGGGTGCCGCGTTTGCTCACTCCGGACCAAAAACAAGTTCGAATGAACATTTGTATTGCTTTGTTGGCGCAGTTGAGGCGCAGTTTGCCCACCACATACCGCACACCGCATCTGAGGACATAAGTCTCCTTGGCGGTGCCCACATACACGGAAAATTTGCTCGTTGTCAAACGAGAAAAGCTGCCCGAAGGAGCTCTCTGAAATCTGGTAGCCTTAGCATCTTTGTGCTGAAAGAAAGTAATCCAGAAGTACATAATATGTACTTCATTGGATTAAGAAGAGAGGGAAGTAAATTATTCACCGACTGGGATTAAATTAATTGGACATGATCAATTCGCCGAAATGATTACAAAACTTTTTAAAAGCCTCGAAATTCTTTTTAGAAGCCACCAGATCTCTATATCCGACAGGACCTTATAACAGGGCTACGGATAGTAGCGAGAAGCTCCATTCGGTAACCACAGAGAAGGGGAAAGGGACAAGACCACAGGATGTGTTCAGAAGATTGGTTAGGATATCCGCAGCAGCACGAAGGGGAGTGAACAATATTTAAAAAAAGAATTTTTGATTAAATTTACCATGACCTGATAAAAACTGCATAGTCCAGTGATCGGGGATAACCCAAGAAGATTCGCAGTTGAGGCGCAATAATAAATCAGACTTTTGGCGCCGATTAATTACGGTAGATGAAACTTGGATTCACCATGCTACTCCAGAAACAAAAAATTAGTCCAAACAGTGGACTGCGAAGGGGGAATCGGCCCAAAAACAGGCAAAAACTGTTCCTTCGTCTGGGAAAGTGATGGCGACTATTTTCTGGGGTAGTCACGGAGTTATCTTCATCCATTACCTAAGAACAGGAAAAACTATTACGGGAGCATACTACGCGTCATTAATGGATAAGTTGACGACAGAAATCACGGAAAAACGCCCACATTTGAAAAGGAAAAAAAAATTGTTTCACCAAGACAATGCACTTTCTCACACCTCAGCGGTTGTCATGGTGAAAATCCACAAATTACTTTTTGACCTGCTTGGCCACCCTCTTACGCACCATATCTAGCCCCGAGCGACCTTTTTTGTTCCCTGAGCTAAAAGTGGCGCTCGGAGGACAGAGATTCTCATCTAATGAGGAGGCCATCACCTTCTTCCTACTATTAGGATGGGTTGAAGAGATGTGAGCATCGCTGGGAGAAGCGTAAAAGGAGATTATGTAGAAAAATAAAAAACAAATATGAAATAATAAAAAGGCAGTTTTTTGTCAAAAAACACGTAATTAATTAAATATGAGGTAATGTTCTACGAGACATTTTGAACAATTTAATATAAATATAGCAATGAGCAGTTAAAAAATTATTTCAGTATAAAAAACGGTATGTTTTAAATAAGCAAAAACTCAGTGTAGATATATTATGAGACACACAGGTTTTATGTTTTAAAAGAGTGTTATGGAATATTTTTAGTTTGCTGGCCGTGAATGGACCAATGGGCAGAACTGATTAAGAATAAGCGGAAGAGAACCTCTGACGTCACACGCGGAATTATTTCAGAAATACAAAACTTATAAACTTAAAACTTACAAAACTTAAAAAATCGTATCGCTGATAATACGATATATAAACATTGAAAAAAAATGTTTATTTACGAATAAAAAATAGATTAAAAAAACACTGAACTTCCTTATTGGCGTACTGTGTTTTTATTTATGATTATTTTGAGTTTTTTTTTTTAAATATTTCATATTATGACTTTTGCAAATAACTGCCGTTTTGCTTATGACGGCAGTATAGTGGCGGATCAGTTACATAGCTTTTGTACTGTTGTTACATACTCGTACATGTACAAAATTGCTTACATATAGAATATTACAAAGTGGTAAGCGAATACCCTAATATCTATACAAAGAGGCGGATTGATCTACACTCAATTTCCTTATTTAGGAATTTTACATTATTTAGGAGTAACCACGTTGAAAACTCTCGTCTAAGGTACTGGTTCAGTTTCACGCAAAACTGAATTCGTCATTCCGCCCAGACACAAAAAAATAAATACAAAAATTAGAATTCGTTCTATCATTATAAAATTTAAATTTGCAATTATTTTTAGTATATGCTTACTCAGACAAATGGCTACAATTTTAAAGATGGCCTTCATTTGCATTTCGATGGCGGCTTGCGTGACGTCTTCAGAGGCGCCGGCGGCAACCAAATCTCTGAGATCCTTCGCGAAATGACATAGCTGGAATAATAAGTAGATTTTTACAATTGTGAAAAAGTTGGAGGAATGATGAAAGGGCATATAAAACAGATTTTAACGCATCTAACAGGCCAACATCAGGTAGTAACTTAGACTGTGTTTATACTGCTAATTAGGTTAGCAAATAATTAGCCTAATATTTACTGGTAATATATTGTCTTCCTTCATGCTATCGTTGTAAAAACCTCAAGTACAACCATCATACTTGTTCCTTCCATTTCTATTCATGCCATTTTTCTTAGATGTTCTTGTTCCGGACTTTCATTAGTTAGGATCCCTGGTATCTGTTAGCTAAGTGCTGGATCCTCAATAAAGCTAAAGTTTTTTGGGATTGGCCTTAGCAATACTGGGGAGAATGTAGTATAGGCATTTCGTGTAAATTAAAAGAATGATGATTCAAATGTGTTACAGGTCCAAAAAGGGCGGCCATAAAGATCAATGTCAAGTGCGCCGCGGTCATAGGAGAAATGCCCGCATAAGTGTTCTGAGCCGCTATTTACAGGCTCTGCAGCCGATGTGGGACCGGGAGAGGTGGGGGTAGTGTGAGCCCTCCTCTCCAGTTCACTCGGCGCGGCGTTACGGCGTACATCCAAGTTCACAAACTTTTTTGCCTTTAAGACAGTATGATTTTAATAATAATAATGACAATATTCGCCTGATGTGAAAATGACCATAAACAAACTAAAGCTTTTATTTGCATATAAATATTGTTGTTGTTGATACCTTGGATTTAAGTATGGCGTTCATGTGGTGACTGTCCTCGCAGCTAAAGGACTCGGGGAAACACTTCTTAGGGATTAAACCATGTTTGTTGATCAGATTTACTAACATGTCCCACTGCCCACCATCGCAAGTAGGATCCTAGAATACAAAAACACACACCTGTGATTACTGATATATAGACACGTTATTCTTTGACTAGAAGCATCTTAGATATAGCAAAGATTGAGTTGCCCTAAACAATCTGAAAAAAAGAGATAGCAAAGATACACATTTTATTTTATTTTATTTTATTAGGTAATTCAACAAAGATACATACTAGAAAACATACAATTTAAAGCATTCGTCGAAATAATTTAACATGCATATATATCTTCAATTATAGAATTACACAAAATAGATTTATACGTTAAGTTATAATACATATTTTTTAATATTTTTGTTTATACAGGATACAATGCAATAAAAAATAAGTTGTACGTGTGTACTTATTGAATAAGATTTATTCCTAAGAGATTATTCGCAAAAGCTGAGAGTATCATGAAAAATGTAAATTTTATTGTTTCGACAGTATATATTATATTCCCGACACATGCGGGCCATAGGTGTGTGGTATGTAGCATTATTTGAAAACAAAGGCAGTTTAAATATTTCCCGAAATATTAAAATATAATAAATATTATTATTATTTTAAATATTTCTCTTTCTCATGCAAACATTTGCATGAGAAAGAGATATACACAAGGCGTGATAACAAAAAGATGGCACTGTCCACTTTTTTTCATTTTGAGTAATACGCAATCAACTGCAAGGATAATTTGTTATTTTAGTTAATAATAATAATAAGAATTGAATAGCGATTTTTGTTATGTGTTTAATAAGTTGGTCTTGTACAATATAATGTATTGTGTTAAACAGAAAATGCTAAGTTGCTTTCTTCGGAAAAATAATTTTGCACATCTGTGTGTCATTTATGGACGTTGTACCCATAAGTACGTCATGTTTTACACAAACAATATGTACGAAATTACAAAACAAATCACTACACAAGTGTTAAAATAAAATGAACCATTGAATTCACAATGTATTCTTCTCCAGGACACCGGATTTGAATTTGTGAAAAAAAATGCAGTATAATATTGATATTTTTGCTTTTAAGGCCACATAATATTTTAAAGAATTATCCTCTTGAGACTCGAGACAAACCTGGCCACCAGAAAAACACATTTTTACTTTAAAAATGATACGAGTGGCAAAAATAAACGAAAACAATAAAAACGTTATTTTTATTTAGAAAATTAATAAATATCACTGAAATAAGAAAAAGTTGCACAACTGGGCGGCATTTTGAGTAATGTACTCGAGGATGTTGTTATAAGTTTAATTTAAATCTGCGGAAAGAATGCTATGTGCTGCTTTTGCTGTAAAATAATACACCAGAGAGTGAGGAAGTTCAGTGGTATTTAAAAAATAAATGTATTGTATTATCAGCGCTATGATTTTTTAAAGTTTTGTATTTCTATAAAGTTTATATTTGAAGCACTAACTTTGTGGTTATTCATTATAATAAAATAAATAAAACAACTTTGTTTTTAACCACTAATTTTTATTTTTCACCGACCGGTTTCAAAGCAAACAAGCAAAGTTATAAACAAAGTTGTTTTATTTTTTTTTTTTTTGTATTTCTGTCTCAAGTTCTCTTTTGCTTCATCTTCGTCAGTTCTGTTAAGTGGTCCGTTGACGGCAAGTGAACCGGAAATATTCCACTCTCTTATCATTGGTTGATTCACATGACTTTTTGATAACAAACTTAAATTCAACCATCACATTGATCACATTTCCAAGAATGCGTCCAAAATCTGTAGATTTATTTTGCAAATATCTAAGCCATTCAAAAGCCCAAAAATTGCAATTACATTGTATGAATCATTTGTTCGTAGCTTGCTTGAATTTAGTCGTTTAGTCGATGTGTTCCTACAGCAGGGGCAAGCGTTCAAGAAGCAAGCGGTGTTGTTACTCCTGACTCGCGATGACACACTTGCCATGTCCGCCTAGATTAGGCCATAATTATACTTTTGTAAATTTAAATAGATTTTGTGATTATTTAGATTAAGTGTTATTATATACTCATTAATGCCATCTTATTAAGGCTTCCATAAGCCTGTTGATTGGCTTAAAAAAAAAAAAAAATGAACTAGTGATGTTCAGAGTATTTCATTTTCATTCAAACATTTTTTTGTACATTTTCAAGAAACTTTGGCATATGATTTTAGGCTCTAATTTTTACCACGCGTTAGAAAACTTTTTTTGTATCCAATTTCCCGTAGGGCTGAAGTTCCTCATTGTTTTAAATAATTGCCATTGTGAAAAGATCATTTACAGAATTAAAAAACAAAATCAAACCAGCCATGTGTACCTAGGGACGCTAAAGGCTATGGCGTTCATTGTGCGGATAGGAAATAAACCTAGGAATTGATATCAAAATCAATTACAAAGTGTATACATGTAAAAATGACAGGCGCCGTGGCGCAGTTGGTTAGACGGCCAACTGTGAAACTGGCGTTGCGGGTTTGATTCCCGCCAGTTGCAAGAAAAAAATCCAAAGATTTTTTTCTCAATTGGTCTGGGTGTTGTAATGTATTTTTCACTACCTCCTTTTATATCCCCTATATCCCACCTGCTGACAAGCCTCAAAATAGAGGCTTAGCGGGTTATTCCTTAAAAAAAAAATGTGTGTGTGTGTAAAATGAATGAAATTTGTGTATAAATCTTACGTGCAAAAGGAAGGCTACTAATCTTCCATCGACTTCTTCTCCTCTTCGTGCCGTGTCTACAATGCTGTGAAGCCAGTAGTGACATCTTTCTATCTTGTCCCAGAAGAAGAGGTAGCTGGAAGAGACATTGGCTATTAAACATCGTAGCAAACCAAGAAACAAAGGGCAACTTACAATAAGAGTCCACATGAATCCAAAATTAATTAAGCGTGAAATACGAGGACTCAATATTACATGGGTGAGGGTTCAAAGAGTTTCATCATCACTCCATGTCCGAGATCCTCCAGGCATCTCTGTCGGCTGCCAGCTCCTGTGGGTCCTCCCGAGTCAGGTTCGTGTACCGTAGTTCTGACATGAACTGCCGACGAACAGTCAGCAGTGGACGTCCAGGACGTCGAGAACCTGATGCAAGCGTGGTTAAGGCTCTCAGAAGGCATCCGCAGTACATGGCCGAGCCGACAGTATCGCCTCCGCTTGATGACAGTTGTCACCGGAGTTTGCTGCGTCTGTTCTCACATACCTTCATTCCGCACAAAGTCAAACCACCGCACACACATATTCTCAAAACTCAGTATTTTGCTGTTTTGGGCCCTAGTGAGATGTCACGATTCGCATCCGTAGAGAATAGGTGTTATGCAGGCGTTATATAGGCGGCATTTGGTTTTCACAGAGTAAATATCCGATCTCCAGACAGCCCTCATACTGTTGAATGTGGCGCCTGCTATTCCTAGCCGCACTCCTACTTCTTTTTGAAAGCTGCCGAAAAGAGTTTAGTTTTCTAAAAATCTTTTGATACTTTCTTAACACTTGAGATAATCAGACGAAATTTGATAAAAAAAATACATGGAATTTGTGCATATGTAAAGAAAATCTTTATTCATTCCTCAGTATAAATATTGTCGCCTTCAGAGTAATCACCATTGGATACAACACACTTATGCCAGCATTTTTCCAATCTTCGTAACATTTCTGGAACGCACTTGTTCCGGACGCGCTGGAGACAATGGAAGCCGCTATTTACATTGTATAAATTATTTGTTTTGGACTTTCATTTATGTCGAATATTTAATAGTATAGAACCTTGGTATGTGTAGGCCAAGTGCTGAATCCTCCTTTATTAGAGACATGCTTAATTTTATTTCTGAATTGGAGACATCAGATATAAACAGTGAAAACCGTATAATTAATAATACATACCCCTGAGAGAATTCAAACTCCTCGACGGAGAATTGCTTCATGAAGGGTAATCTAATGACATTAAGGGCAGAGAAAATCCAACACCTACCGCTGATCTTTTGATTCGTAACCGGCTTCCCTTCCGTTTCCACCTGTGAATTAATACACCCAATCAAATTACTATTTTAAAACACCAATGCCATCAATAAAAAAACTTAGAGCAAAGGAATTAACTACAATATGTAATATTATGCAGAATGTAATTAGTTTCCATGCATAGAATGTGTCTTATTGTCATCATTAGAAAACGGAATATCGTCATATAAAAATAATATTACAAACTTTTTTTTAAGAGGTTGAATAAACTGATTAATTTGTATTATTTTGACGTTTTGAAATATATATCAGGTTGGGGAAAAGGTAATTTCGTATTTCGGCCCTTTTTTTTCAACTAAGTTTATCTCGTTCATTATTGGTCACATCGGATCATACCCTTCTTTGACAGTATTGCGCTTGGTTGGTTCAGTCGTGAACTATTGTGCGTCGAGTATGGAGGTCTCAAAGGAAGAAATTCGCCATATTTTACATTTTTACTACCTGAAACCGGAAAACGCATCGAAAGCGACCAAAAAAATTTGCGATGTATATGGCGCCGATACTCGGTACACCGGTTCGTGCTGCACAACAGTGGTTCGAGCGATTTCGTTCTGGTGTAGCGGAGGTGAATGATGCACTACGCTCTGGCAAGCCTGTCGTTGAAAATGTCGATAAAATCATGGAAAATATCGAGATAGACAGTCATGTTAGTAGTCGTAGCCCGTAGACCGTGGCCAAGCCAGGACTGACGGCCAGGAAGGTGTTGCTGTGTGTTTGGTAGGATTGGCAGGAAATACTCTACTATGAGCTGCTCCCCTATGGCCAAACACTGTGAACAACCCGACCGTTTGAAGCTGAACAGAAGCGCCCAGCATTGGTGAATAGGAAAGGAATCGTATTTTATCAGGACAATGCCAGACCGCACACATCTTTTATGACGCTCCAGAAGTTCCGGGAGCTTGGATGTGAAGTTCTTATGCATCCACCCTATAGACCAGACCTAGCACCAAGTGACTACCCCCTGTTCCTGTCTATGGCCAAGCCGCTTGAGGGTACAAATTTGGCCTCAATAGAGGCCTGTGAAAATTGGTTGTCCGAGATTTTTGCCAATAGGGACAAGGGCTTCTACGAGAGGGGCATTATGAAGTTGGATTCTCGTTGGCAACAAGTTATCGAACAAAACGGCGCATAGTTAACTCAAATCGAATGATTATAACACTTTTTATAAAGCATTGAAATAAAGCGAAAAATACGAAATTACTTTTTCCCCAGCCTATTACGAAGAAACTAGAGTCCATTCAAATAAAATATTCTCATGTGCCTATTAACACAAACAAATTATGTATATTTACTTATCTCTCCGACAGACCCTAACACATTAACAAATCGCTTATTAAACATTTGAACACACTGAACTTGCATCAATATATTTTTTTTTTATATTTGCATTACATTTTACGAAATATTTAGATTTCGGGGGTAAGTTTCAATGAGTTGTAAGTAGCTATGGGATCACATATTATAACCTGGTTCCATTTGCAGTTTCATTTTAACAAAAAATATTTATAAGATGAATAAAAATAAAGTTCATCGACATTTCATAAGACAAAATTATTAATCTGCAATTTTGGCATACTTATTACCTGTGAATTAAGTTGTTCTGAATAAAAAATATCAACCTCTCCGTATTGACGAACGAGCTGGTCTAATCCGAGGATTGGAGAGGTAAACGGACGCTTCCGAGAACAAAGAATAATGTACCTTATGCGTGTAAACATGTTGAATATTCTCCACAGTCTTCCTGGAGAGGCAAACTTCGTAAGGATCTACTCTAGAACAGATGTTTTGGGCGAGCATGTTCTTCGGGTCCTGTTCAAACTCATTTTTTAGCTGAGATAGTTTTTCCAACGTCAAGGGAACTAAAAATAAAATGTAAATAATCGTTCATAAAAACATTTTTATTATAACCATATTTATATAGATCTATATTGTCTCTTTCAAAGTAATCCACAATGACTGCGATGCACTTATGCCAGCGATTTATCCAGTCTGCGAAACCCTTTTGGTAGTCGATTTTCTCTATGTTCTTCAGTCACATTTGATTTTTTTATTACCTCATCTGAGTTGTAAAAAAGTGTTCCCTAAAGCGGTTTCATAAGTCGGTAATATGTTGGTCTTGCACAATACAATGTTTGTGTTAAACAGAAAATGCTTAGTTGCTTTCCGGTATAATACCTAGGCACGTATATGTGTCATCGATCTATGAGCGTTGCGCTCGCAAATACTTCCGACTAAATCATTCAATGTACTTATTAAAGTAATCGGTTTATAACTTCTAGTCAAAAGTTTAATAAGATTGAATACGTAATTGTCTGTTTGACATCCAACAAACAACCACGCTGTTTCCGTAGGGGTAAGCAGATACGATAGAACGGCATGTCACACCGTCATATAGACCTCGCTTCCTCTACATTAATACGTCTTCTCATGCACGCACGCCAATTATTTCTGCATCCATTAACATTCGCATGTTGGCCGTTCCTTCGCTGTCTATTTGCTCGCCATGTCAATTCCTATCCTGATTTTGCCGATAATGCTTATCTCAGCCTGACATAATACATGGATCTCGACATTTGTGCACCTATCACAGTTTGACCACACAGAGATCGCATTTTGACATCATTCAGCATACATTCATTCATCAGGATTCTGCATCAGGACTCCATTGTAAATGGTTAATTTTTAATGTTTGATTTCAAATTATCAATTTGAACCAGGCTCCCTAAAAATCTCAGAATTATTGTGGTCTCGTGGAAAATAGAGCCAGGATAAATGTATAGGTATTATGGAACAAAAATTCACTAAAATATGCATTTTAAAAATATAAACGTTTAGTATTTATCAATAGTTTTAAGAATCGGCGGGCTTCCTAGCCTGATTTTTAAACAATGAATCAAATTTACCGACATTAAAAACTTAAAGAGAACAAATTTAATCCAAATCTCTCTCGACAATATTAATTCTCTTTTTTGAACAATAATGCACCTAAAAAAATTATATTTTTTGATCTACAGATAAAATATTTGAATAAGTTTATTTGAATTCAATGTAAGATACATATCAATAATGTAAGTAAATGAATATTTTAAAACCAAGTAGGTAGCTTTTTTTCTCATTAATATGTGAACAATAAGCCAGTAAAATTTAAAATTATGTCGATTTCGTTGAAGCGAGTTATACAAATCTAATTTTTGTATCGCAACGGTCAAGTATTTGTTTATATGAGTTATAAATAAATAAATAAAACCAGGTCACCAATAATTACGGGAAAAATAACCGTAAACTATGGGTAAAGCGATAAAAAAATCCCGTTAGTAAAATATATGCCGATGACAGACCGGAATATGGGTTACGAATGACAAGCCGATTTTTGAGACAAAAATACACGAATTTGTAAACTCAAACATTTATCAGATTTATAAATTATTTTTAAAAATACAGTGAATTCTTACCTGCAGACATTATACCTGGTCAGCAAAATCAGTACAAATTGTAATGATTATGATAGTACTTGAACTCAAAGCTAACAAACTCGCGCAATAAGCAATAACTCTTATCACTCTTATCCTGAACTATCCCGAACGCTGCTGAATGATCGAATTAGAAACTGCACTGAATCACTGAATTGAATGAAAATTCAAAAGTCGAGTAAGTATTTTTGCAGAGATATTTATGCCACAGTCAAAACAGTAGTGCAATGTTTTGCAAAGGTAATAATCACAATCTTAGCGTAACAATATCCAAGCCCTTTATAAGACCAATAATTAATCCAATGAGCTCCGATCTAAATCAAAGACGTAACAAAGTAATACATAATAATAAAATTGACATTATTTTGTGTTTGTCATGATACACGAGCGGCTACAGTAAAGAGTCACAAACAATGCAGTTATGCGGCGCTATGCAGTTGATATTATCACGATGCCAATTATTGCTATTTTTATTTAATTTAAATAGCATGCGAAGTTTCTTACATTACCGTGAATGCTATTTTTAATTTTTTATTTGTTTTTTGTTCGGATAGCCAACAGCTACACTAATCATACATAAACAACAAAACAAAATTGTCATATTAAATTGATTAAATTAAATTATTATTAAATTAAATCTCAATCTTAGAGTATATATCGTTCATGTAAGTTCAATACTGCGAAAGAACCATCTCAGGAGGGACGAAAAAAACCTTACGATTTCGTTAAAAAAAAAGAAATTTGAATGAAGTTTATTTTGAATACTTGATGTATATTATACAAAACTATTTTAATTATCGTATGCGTTTATACAAACTTGATTGTGGCAGTTAAACTGGTGTTTACGTACGCAGTATTCGATCATTTTACGTACGATGCGATTGGTGTGCCAATTTAGTGCCCTATGAACGATTAAGTGCGGTAAGAGAATGACGGTAATGATGAAATCATTAAAATTAAAGTGTAAAAAACATCTCGTCAACAATATGGGTAATTATAATTTTTTTATGTACACTTTGTTAGTTTAAATTTATTTTTTGTTTCTTAATGAACTGTTAAGTTTAACAATATTTTTTTGAAAATATCCAGGTGAATTAAAAGCGATTATTAGGGCACTCATAAAAATAGGTTTATGTGCGCCCAAACTGTTAAAAAAAAAATAGAACCAGAACCTTGGACGAGTGATTTCGACTCAACAACAACTCTTAGGTAACAATCCTGAAAAAGGAAACTAAATGGAGATAAGTCCGCCTCATATTGTAGTGGTTCATACATTTGTCTGCCATGCTTGAGGTCTTGGGTTCAATTCCTGGCGGAGTGTACATGAAATATTGGTTTGAAAGATAGTTCTACTTTGGCACCAAAGACTGGCACCTAAAGCATAAGACTGATCACCTTACCTTCCATGCAGTAAAAATAATCACGAAGCGCTGCAGTTGGAGAAATAATGCAGTGCCCTATGCACCGCTAGGTACAAATAGAGAAATGATGATTTGTAGGTAACATGTAGTTTCAATATTAGAAATTAAAATCTATTTTTCGTCATGGTAGGATTTTCAAAGTCTTAAAAAATTTTTGTTTATGACAACAATTTCTAAACAAATTAAAATGTCATAATGCGTAGTTAATTTTGAAAACATCTATTTCCAACTCTTTAAAATATTTTACTGATCAAATAATCATTATTATTAAGTACCGTCATATGGAGTAACTTTGAGCTTCGACCAAAAGTTCATTTTCAATTCAATAAAATAGTGCATTTATCCGATCCATATGTCGATGTTCCCCTTGAAGTTTACTGAGCACATTAAAAGCCTAGAGCACTCCTTTAAAAAAAAAAACTAGTCTAAAGTTGCACGGCAAAGCGGGGTGGGGTGGGGTATCTTGGGACACTGCTTATTTTCTTGTGATATCTCGAGTTAGATGGAAAATATAAATATTATCTTAAGATACTTGAAATTTGAAAAAATAAGTACTACAAAAAATGTTTAACAAAACAAAATTAGGGGCAATTATATTTCCGGATCAATAAAAAAAATGTTTTCCTCTAGAAACATTTTCAGGCATTTTTTTAATAGTATTTATTTAATCTGGACTAACTGATTTGACATCGCTTTTGTTGTAAGAAATTTCGATTTCTTGGTATCACGACAGTAAATAAATTTGATGGCGAGACAAATTATTATGTCATTGTGGTCTCCTATACCAATTTAAAAATTCCATCCTAAACGTCTCAGGTTAGACCCCAGTCTCAAGTTACCCCTTTTGACGGTTTTATTATTAAACTGTCTTGACAAATTAAAACTGTGATTTATCCCTTTTGAAATTTCATCTTAGATACTGATATTTCGACAGAGACGAAAGAAAAAACTGACATCTCATTTGATGGTTTATGTAATAATTCTACGTACTATTAAAATATTGTAATATTATCGCTTGCTTTGATGTTAACAAATAAATACTATTGGGGGTTTAAATTGCCTTAATGAGGTATCAATAAAAACTTCTTCTTCGTTTTTTTATAGCCTTTTCACCTCCCATCTCTGGTGTTCTGGCCAGTGCCAGGTTTCTGTTTTTTCGTTTATTTACATATTTACACGTGTGTTAGTAATATATTCAAGTTAGTATTTAATATTTTGAAAACTTTACGTAAAATATAACATACTTACATTTTAACGCCATTTATAACTAGATATTTATTGTATATAAAATTTTGAACACTTGTTTATTGGGTGGGGACAGGATAGTTAGAATATGAATAAAGAATGGAATGTTGATATCAATAAAAACTTTTAACTCTCGTGAATAAATAATAACAAAAATAATTCACATTTTAATATTTCACAATGCTAAAGCTAATTGCTGTTGAAAATTCTAGTTGTTCGTTGACAATACTATATTGAAAAAATGTAACATTTATTTTTTACGCTGGTTTTGACTGACACAAAACTGACAACCGCGTACTTTGAAATGTTTTGTAAAAAATATTTTTTATAAAATAATAATGTGGCGCATTTAATGAATACTGTAAAGACGAAGGAGCATTACTTTTACTTCAGCACAGTTACTTCAGTTTTTAGTTTTAAGAGCTAAAACGATTCAACCAATAGTTTTATTCAGTCTCTTCACCAAAGAGAAAATAATCAATATATTCGACAAGACAGTTGACATTTGCGACGAGCGAGCGGGGCTCGGGGTTGTCCAGTGTTTTCGTGGATAATTCTTATTGTTCTGTTCTTTGATTATATTGATACAATGGCCGAAGGGACTTATGAGCATGCTTGTATGCGTGCCGAGTTATTGGGCCTAGATAAACCGAATAAAGACGATTTTGCAAGGACCCAGCCCGCTGGATTTTCCGAACAAGAACAAATTGAGGCCGCTCAGTTCGAAGTAAAATATCACATTTATTATACGTTAAACGCCATTAGGGCTATTGAAATAAATATATTATTAGCATATATAATCTGTTATCAAAGATGGGTAAAGCTTTTTAAGTTATGTTGAGAAAACGTAAATATATATGAGACAAATTACTAACAATTTTCACCTACTATAAAATCTCAAGCCTCCTGGTGGTGGTTATCGTATTTGCCTACCATGCAAGAGGTCTCGGGTTGACTCAACTGAACTTCCTTATTGGGTATCAATAATATTTCAATAATGGACCTGTATAAATTATCAATGTATTTAGTTTTTTAAAAGAAACAAAAAAATATTAAAATGCCTTTTACAATATGAGTTTTTTATATCAATATTTGGTTTTCAGGATATCTCATTACAAAATGACGATTTGAACAAAACGTCCGGTGGCCTCACAGAATTAAACACAATATTGTCAGTAACTCAAAGGCGACTCAACAGACTTAAGGTAAGTTTTGCGCATCAAACCATTCTACTTATTTCCTCCGGAAACATTTGTGATCATTTCTGGGTATTTGCATTTTCAAAAGAGCAATATATTAATTTTTTATTTGACGGACTTATGCAGTCCATTCTAATGATGGTAAATACAATTTCTTATAATAAATACAGGCACTAATAAAATAAAATCAAAGCTAGGACAAAAAAATTAAAATTACTACCTCAAGACAAGATCCGGTCTATCTTAGTGATTTTTTAAATCTATAAAGACTTACACCAAAAAAGTCCAGATCTTGTCTCGAGTTTACAATAGGACACAATCGGGACATTGGTGCATGCAACTCATAGTTTGTGCAGTGTTGATCGAGGAACAGCACATTATTATTTCGCAACCGGCGGATTGGAACATTGAATGCCTTTTGTTCCAGCATTGATGGTACATCAATTAAGCCATTCAGTAAATTAAACATAAATATGGAGTCAATGTTATTTCTACGTTTTTGTAGACTTGAGATTTTTAACATTGACTCCATTTCTCCGTAAGTGTAGTCTCCCCTCTCGAGGCCAATCATCCATGTTACTTTTCTTAGCAAACGATGTTGCACCGATTCAATATGATTTATCCGGCCTACATAGAAGGGAGACCAGATCACGGATGCATATTCTAAAAGAGGACAAACAAGTGAGCAATATAGTGTTTTAACTGTGAACATATTAGTAAAGCCACTAGATGTCCTACTAACAAAACCCAAGAGTTTTAGTGACTTGTTAATCATAGTATCAATATGTTCATTGTAGGTAAGATTACAGTCCATGATAACTCCGAGGTCCTTAATAGACTTGAATACATCTAAATTAATATTTTCTATTTAGTAATCAAAGGAGATAGGTTTTTTCATTCTATAAAAATACATTATTTTACATTTTTTCATATTTATTTTTTTAAGGGTTTTATAATATAAACATTAATTTGTTTATAAAGTAGCATTTTATCCAGCGCAGTCGAGGCTGTTCACGGAGCTGGGACAAGACAATATTGTCATATGTAAACCATTGGCCACAATTATAATTGAATTTTGTTTCTAGGGTGTATGCGGCAGTCTAACGGATCTTCTTCGCAATAAGCTCGGTGGGTCAAAAGATAACATGTCATACTCGACTGATCCCAGCTACATCCCTGCTGACAGTCCCAATTCCACTCCTTCCAAGGCTCGGGGATCCATAAACCAGGCCTTGGAAGATCTGGACACCATGAGAGACAACCAAAGGTCCTCGGTTGGCAAGGACATAAACCAGCAGGTCTCCTCGCAAATAGACAAACTGGATTCCTTGCTGATGAAGGCTGATAATGCCCAGCATTCCATGCAGCATCAGAACAAACAGATGAAGAGGTATCTTGACAAGTGAACTGCTTGTCGATAATGTATAATCACGAGGAATTAAGTGGTACCGTAATTTAAATTTTATTTTGTATTTTTTTCTAAAAATGAATATGGAAACTTATTGCAACGGAGAGGGAACTCTAGGCATTTACAGGGCTTATAACCTGTCACAGGTTGGTTTAAGTGGCCACTTTATACGCTGTCCAACATTCACCATTCTGCCTATGTTTAAACATCACGTTCCCTCAACTCTTCCGTCTATTGACTTTGGTGAAGTAAAAGAGCTTCATTTGGCTGAACTATTTCACCCACTAGGCAGCATCGAAAGTACTTTTCAATTTTTGTACGTCTTTTTATACCAGTTAGTTTAATCAACAATAGTTTGAGTATGTTCAAATGTTTGTAGACAAGGCTGGACTTCGCTCCCTGGGGAATTATTGAGATTGAACTTTATTGCACCACAGGGAAACTAGCCTATGACCTATGGAGTGAAATCCAGCTTTGTTTACAAACAAATGGATATTCTCAAAACCTCGTTGAAAATAAATATTTGCATTCTTATGAATTACTGAAATATTTTAATTTTGGGGGCCACTTTCAACAAGTTGTAAATAATGCACTATTAGAAAATTGGAAACAAGTTTTGGTAGAGCGGGGTTCGAGCCTTGGACTTCTTCAGTCCGTGGTTCACTACTCTAGCCACGGGACTACAACCTGGTTCAAATTTTTTTCTTGAGCTCAATGACGGTAAGAGTAAAATCTATTGGAAATTTCAGAAATTAGTTTTTTTAGTATAATACAGGTACGTAATAATCTTCATCATTATCTTTCCGCACCTAATGGTGCATAGGGCACTGCCTTGGTACACCAACTGTAGCGTATCTTGATCATATTTGTTACATGAAGGTAAGATGATCGGTCTTACATTTCAGCTGCCAGTCCAGAAACTAGTAAAAACATCAAGCATCAAAATAGTAACAAATTAAAAAATGCTTTTACATAGCTTCAAATTTTGACTTTTATATTTAAAATTATTATTAAACTTTCTCTTACTGTTCTAAAAACACCCGCGCGTTACGGTGCTGTGTAGGCACCACACATTAAAAAAATAAGAGATTTAAAAGGGGAAAAATGGAAGATTTATAGGGAATGGCTTTAATTAACCATACTTTAATTCAAAGATGATAACATTTTAAATCTAACTGCTGAAAACATGAAAAAACTATTGGGTATTGCCAACGACTCGGGCGAAAGGTGAACCCGCGCCAACTTCCCGAGAGCTACTAAATAGCTAGTACTGGACTACGTTACTGTTTCTTCATACGCAACAATGCGAAACATTGGTATACTGTGAGTATACTTTTGATGATTTTTGATGAAGTACCTAATATTACTTAATAACAAATTATTTCAGTCGATACGTAAATGTGTAATGGAGGAATTCTGAAAATCTAAACCCAATATTTATAATATTTATAAAGATATTATAGTTATTAGACGCCATGTGTACTAGCTACACATCACCGGGAGGGAGCATTAATTAATTAATATTTATGTATCATGCCCAGACCGTTGAAGAATACACTTAAAGTATTTTCGACTCGATGTTTGCTCTTGGGTAAAAGTCCCGAATAAGGAAATCCAGTGGAGATAAGTCCAGCGTCTTATATAGCGGTTGGCACATTTAATTCCGGCAATATTTAATTGTTCCTGGACTGGCACTTGAAGCGTAAGACTGATCGTCTTACCTTCATGTAATCGATGAATGAACTACGCTGCGTTTGGTTTACCAATGCAGGGCCCTATGTACCACTGAGTGCGGAGAGGGACACGATGATGAAGAATATTTATGCCTTTGAAAGTCGAAAACTCAAAACAAAGTGGTGTTATATAAACAAATATATTGACGTGTCCTGCGTAAAGTACTCTAATTGCAACAACGCAACAATCATAAAAAATAACAAACTCAAATTTTTCATTTTTATTTCATTATATGATCCAGTTTTTTTTTTCCAAAAATATTTACACAATACAGGGTAGGATCAAAAATTTGTATTACTGAATTTTTAAATTTTTTTTATTGAACTAATCGGTACGAATCCTTAGCAGTCCTCGAAATAACACCTCTGTGCTTCAACATAGCACGTATAACGCGATTCCCACTGCGCAAACATCATCTGAGACTCGCTTTCCGGAATCCCCTTCAGAGATGCCGTCACGGCTCCTTGGACGTCTTCTTTAGAGCTGTATCGGTTTCCCTTGAGATCCCGCTTAAGCCGAGGAAAGAGGAAGAGGTCTGGTGGTGCCAGATCTGAACTGTAGGAGGGTGAGGCAGCGTGGCAACCCTGTGCTTGGTCAGAAACTCCCTCACCAGCAGCGCGGTGTGGCACAGCGCTTAATCGTTAAACGGCTCATGGCAGCATCCCCCCAGGCATCCTTAATCATTTCGAGGGTCTCGGAATTTGATGGCGTAGCGCTGCTCGAGATTTTTCCTCATCTTGGATCGCAACGACACTTCTTAACAGAGGTTCTCGGAAATCAATGTGCTTACTCTCCGCTTGCCCGCAGGTGACTGGAAAAAATATTGGTCTCTTGAGAAGGCTCCCCACTACCACACCCAGGTGGTCCGACCCCCCTCCACCGCTAAGTAACATTATTGTAGGTCGCAATAAAAGATTGCGAATTAAAATTGAATGTTCGGATTTGTCGTGTGCTTCGTAAGGCACAGATAACTGTAGAAACAAATTTTTTGATATTCCCGGACCTAGACGCCTTCCTCCTTCTGATGCAAAACCAAAAGCCTATTTTGATTTAATATCAACCTTTTTTTAAAATCTAATAACACAAAAACACCGTAGCAAATTACAAACATACTTGCCAAACAAGCGTAGCACTAAAACGGTTAAAGATTAAAAACAATCATTAACACAAAAAACTTTTTTCCACTAGCCATAATTTGAGCATACGTCTCACTCTTTTATTTAACTCTTAATAATGTATAACTCAATCTTCTTAATATTGTTTTTAGGTATACTGTATTGCAGTGTCCTTTTGGAAAATTTATTACAATATCTTGGAACAGCTAGCCCTTCCATACTACTAAACCTGGTATTGTAATCGTGTACCAATTTGTGTTTATACTCGGAGTGCGACGCATGCTGACAAATTAAGTTGTTCCAAAGCAGAGCCCCAACTGACAATTTATTTACAGATTTATACATGATATTGAAATATTGTGTCTCTGGCGGTATACATATATATGGAGTAGCAATTTGATCGTAGAATTTTGCAAAGTTTGAATAAAATTAATAGAAGTTTCACTTGATAACCCCCAAGAAGTTACAGCGCATCGTATAATTGATTCTGAGAGTGATAAATCTTACCTTTAAACAATTTTTTTTTATAAAAACGCATACAATTCAAATACAAAATTTAATCAACAAAAAAATATATATGATGAAAAAACCTTTCAAACTCTCTCTGATTTGCAGATAGAGCACTTTACGTAGCACACATTGATATGTTATGTCTTTAGTCGATTATAATAAATGATAATATTTACGAATTTATTTCTGCAATAAATATTATCGTCGTCTTATGGTGGGTGTTGTGAAATTAAAATTAAAACTTTTAATCATAAATATTTGATATCCAAGTAATTTCTTATATAATCAAAATGTACTGCCATAATCTTATAATCACGGTATTTTTCTGCAGACGCAATAAAAATTGTCAGTCCTAGCCATCTACTCAGCCTTTGATATATGCTTAAATAAATATATACATTTTAGTAGATTACTATTAAGTTTTAATGATTACATGACATGTATTATGTTAGTGAAATGTTTCAACCCTACACGACTAAACATAATTGAAGGGTACACGCTCGGTCATAGCCCCGGGGTATGGAAAATTTTATGCCTGCCCTAGTTACTAGTCAGAACTTGCTTCCTAGCAAAGTATTATAGCTACATATTATTTTAAGCATTTTTTGTTTTTCTTCCAGATGAAAATATTCTGACGATTAGTAATTTCGACGTTCTCTAAGTATACTATTGAATCTGCATTTTATGAGGTCTGCAGAAGAGCTTAAATAAAGCTCGATATTTTTTATTACAGTTAACACATGCTTGGCAATTGCCAGAATTCTAACATTTTGAGTTTGTCCAAATTTTTGTACACAGAAGACTGGATTTCACCCCTCTAGAGAGGCATCAAGATTAACGAATTACAATAGAGATAGAGAACACCCTAGAGAAGGGAATATGGAAGTCTAGGCATTTACAGGGCTTATGGACTGTCATTGGCTGGTAAGTGATCACTTTACACACTGCGTAATATTCACCATTTTGTATACATTTGAATATTCATATTACTTCAATTCTTCCATCTGTTGATTTTAGTGAAATTCTAATCCGGTCCTTTGTCAACAAACATTTGGACAAACTAAAAATATTGTTATGTAATGTGAAATAATAAAGATTATATCAATCTGTAATGACTATTCTTAGTGGTGGGGGTCAGTGCTACGCAAGCTCCTGACGCCACTGCGACCTGTGAAGACTTATTGTGACGGGTCCCTGTGAATAGTTCTCGCCGTCCAAGCCCAGGTCTATAAAGAGCCTGGCTACTGTGTGGAAGGCGAGAGTTCTCATTTTGATAAATCTCCCCCTTTTTAACATCCTCAGGTTTAACCAGTGGTCTCCCGAGGATGAGACTCCTTTCATGATTTCATGAACACATTTGCATAGAATGTATAAAGTTTGGGAATGGTTCATTCTAGCAAGGCGTTTGTTCAATCTGCAGTGCCCTGGGCGGGCTCTAGTGATAACCCTCGCTCGGTGAGGCTGAGCTTTATTAGGTCGTATATATGAATTGATTATCTACAATAAATAATAATGAACTTGTTTATTTGGACGTAAAGAGCTTTTATTAAAATTTAAATACAGCTCATCTTCATCAACTACGTCAAATATCATTCTGTCAAAAAAGAGTAGTAAATAATTGAGGACGCTAGTAAAATTTTAAGCACAGCTGTCCTGAAACATAATGTTGTGACATTGTGGTATCTAACGATGAGACCAAACATTGTGAAGTGGCAGTGAGAAATCATACAACTTAAAATGTGTGCATGCACATCATTGCACACACTAATTTGCAGTGCACAATTGAACACTGCAAACGCGTAGTGTTCAGTACTATCTAGTAATGTTTTACTAACTAGAATGTCCTGTGTGAAGTTTGCTTCAGTGCACGGGGACTATAGTCCTTAAAATACAGCTTAATTAGAATGACAGTTGTCAGCAAAAGTGAAGACATAACTTTGTAGTAACGTCTAACGAGTGATTTTTATTGACACACGAAAAATCATTCGTATCTGGCGTGTTAATTAATTTTTTTAATGCAATGCTTGACATATAAATCAACATAAATATATAAAATCAGCTTTAAAACAAAAAAAAAACCTAATTATTAACGACGTTCTTACAAGGTTACATCATTTTGCAAAAACGTTAGAGATGGGACAATTTGACTAATGTAAATTGATTGAATAAAAAAATTATTTATTTGATGTTGTTCATGAAAAAAGTATAAATATCTGATTTTTTGGTGAATAATAGTCTCAAACACACTATAATAGGCTTGTTTTTGCATTTTTATATCAATTTTCGGAAACAGAGTCTCATCTTTGCATGAAAAAACTGATAAAATCGATTTGATCGGTACATGATCAGTGATTAATAACTTTCCATCGCTAGTGACATTAGTTTGACAGCTGTAATTTAAATCAAGCTATATTTTAAGGACTATAGTATGTTGATAAGCATTTATTACAATTTTCAATAGTGATAATATGCAATGGCGATTGGATTTAAAAAGCCTTTCTCTGGTACAACGAGTAATGCTTATAACGAGCAAATTCAGTCGGTCCTGTCTTCCTCGTAATAACCAAGTTCGACGATATTCTGGATATTGGGGTATAAAAACAAAAGTTAATTAAGTAATTAGTAAAGGGTTGTCAGCCGTCAGATTTGGAGAATCTGACGGTGCGCTGAACTGTGTTCAATGCTGCGTTCAATTGTACGTTTCTTTAAAAGCCTCCACTGCTAACCTGGATCCATTTTAGATGTCTTATGGCCCCTTTTCACATTCGCACATTGCAAAAACAAGTTTTAAGCTTTAATGAACGGTTATTTTACTTTTTTTTTATTCTAAAAACTTGTGCATGTGGTGAGGTGTGTATGTAATTTAAATTCTATGATTAATTGGAGTGGCCAGCGTTTAAAATTAAGTTTTCTACTCTTTTTAAATAGATACTTTGCCTAATTTTCTAAATATAAGTCAATGTTAGGAGTTAAAATAAATTGTGTTGTTTTTTTTCCAAATTTTAAAATAAGCGCCGCAAGGAAAATAAAATGGTAATGGTTATACATCGTTCGAATGGAAATTTTATGTTCTACAAAATATTGTGTTTGCTTTTCTGTTAAGTATAAAATTACAAATGTTTCGTACATCATCATCATTCCTTTTCGCACCTAATGATGCATAGGGCACTGCATTGGTATACCAATCGCAGTTTATCGCAGTTCGGTGGTATCCGTGGTGTAGTGGTCAAGACGCTTGACTCACACATGGAAGGTTCTGGGTTCTATTCCCTGTGAGAACACAAAAATTAAATATGATTTTTCTCAAGCCTGGGTATTCTGTAGTGTAATTCGCCCCATTCTCCTGGCCTGTTGTGGTGCAAAAAAAAACAATATTTTTTATCTTGATCATTTTTATTACACGAAGGTAAGATGATCAGTCTTACGCTTCAGATACCAGTTCAGTTGCTATGAAATATTCTAAGTAGTAAAAAATTGAGTAAAAACACCTTTTTAAATTAATATTTCATGTCAACCATGTCCGGAAGTGAACCCGAGACCACTTGCATGGTAGGCAAACGCGCTGACCACTACACCACAAGGCCGACGTAATAATAATGTGTCTACCTCTCTAATAGAGTGAAAACTCATGTTTAGAGACGGATTCGTTTAACATTTTTTTTTTAATATATGACATTTAAATATGCATTATATTTTATTTAAATGTCATTTTTACTATCTAAACAGATTCCTTAAAATTAGTTCTAAAAGATACACAATTTTCTACTGTATGGATTTGAGGATAGGGTGGGTCTCATGTATTTTTAAAATTTAAATATCAAGCCTTCAAAATGGAATGTCAAATGGATGAATGTGAGCATTTTCGACACCCTTTCTGTTCACGTTCAGTCGAGAGAATATCTAAAGCTGCCAAAACTGCTCGCGATATTATTTGGGCAGTATGAATGATTGACTAATTTGTTTTAAAATAATGAAAGATAATACGTTATAAACAAATTTGTAATATGTTTAATTATATATTTTTTTATTTGTTAATCGACTATTAAACTACGCCAAATGTTTTTTTTTCCAATTTTTATATAATGTATTATCAGCGCCATACTCCGCGTGTGACGTCAGAGGTTCTCTTCCGTTTATTCTAGATCAGTTCTGCCCATTGGTCCGTTGACGGTGAGCATACCGGAAATCTTCCATAACTCTCTTATCATTGGTTGATTCATATGAACTAGTGACGTCGTTCAAAGAAGTTCGTTTTTATTGAAATATATATATGTATTTATTTTTTTCGTACATTTTCAAGAAACTTTGCCGTACACTTTAAAGCTCCAATTTTTACCGCGCTTAA
Source organism: Micrasema longulum (assembly GCF_059751315.1). Taxonomy (NCBI): domain Eukaryota; kingdom Metazoa; phylum Arthropoda; class Insecta; order Trichoptera; family Brachycentridae; genus Micrasema; species Micrasema longulum. The sequence continues at coordinate 83,166 of NW_028279030.1, forward strand.
GAAAACATTTATTGTGTCCAATTTCCCGTAGGGCTGAAGTTCCTCCACGATTGAACGCGAACAGAAGAAGGTGTCGAAAATGCTCACTTTTAAAGGCTTGTATTCAAATAAAATAATACATGTAACGTAAAAGCAAACGCAATATATTGTAGAACAGAAATTTTAGGTTTGTTTGACTATTTGCGCTCATTTACAAATCAGAAAAAAAACGGATATAACCTTTGTTAACCCTAATATTATATTGTTTTTATTTGCGGACTTGCGTTTTCTGAATTAAGTCTGTAAATAAATATAAACATTACAATTGTTGTCTTCGATGTTTAGAGATTTAACCATGTACATTTAATGTAAAATATATATAATAGCTTTTTTATATCCCTCTATAGTGTAGTAATTGTGGACGCTTGATTATATTGACAATAATTATGGTTTCCGATAATATTCCTCAGCTTTTAAAGCCTGTTAATTTTTATGTGAACGATCTATACAGATCGTCTATACTGAAATATTTTCAGAATAAGTAATTAATATAATGGTGTTTTATTTATAAATTATATTTAAGTACAAATTGTACGTATTTTTAAGTATATTGATGGGTTTTCTTCACCATCATTCCCTTTAGCGTATCTTGATCATTGTTGTTACATGAAGGTAAGATGATCAGTCTTACGCTTCAGTTACCAGTCTACGGACTATGAAATATTCTAGTGTAAAAACTACTTTTTAAATAAATATTTAAAGTCAAGCATGTCGGGAATCGATCCTGAGACCCCCTGCATGGTAGACAGACGCGCTCCACGAGGTCGACAAAATGGTTTTCTTATCATTTCACAATATCTGTACCTTAAAGCTGAAAGTCACATTTGGTCAATTGTTCAGGAGAGCGGTTTGAAGTTGTAAGACTGTTTCAAATGTATCTCTCAAAGTCAAAACACAAATTGTTGCTGTTTAGCAGGATTTATAGGCTATTGATAAGAATATTTACGAAAAAAACATTTAAAGTATGGACTATCAAATAACTATGAGTCTGCGGTGTATTTTGTTATAACCGCCCAGCCCGCGCCCTAATTTCTCCTCGGTCTTTAGTGTAAAAAGTAATTTAGAATATTTAATGAAAAACAATGTATTTATAAAACTTTCTTCAGGCAAAAACATTAAATTATTTGCCATTGATTAAAACATTAATTATTTATGAAAAAAACAGGTGAATATAAATGTAATGACATGATATTAATAGCAATAAAACAGTTATTGAAAGTAAACAGTTTGAAAAAAAGCAAAGTGAATTAATGAAATTAACGGCAAAAGAAATGACGTAGTGGTTAAGTATGGTTGATTGTGACAATAAGACTAAATCTTGTGCAAAATCCCTCGCTGCGTCAGAGGTAGTTTGTTGTAAAAATTGTGGAATTTATTCGGTATCCACTTCTTTAATACCAGCAAACCGTTGAATTTTGTTGAAAGCACGAGTATTATTACTGCACTACTGGTGTTTTAGAACAAGCTGTTTCAGTAGTGGTATACCGGAGGACTCCAATGTTTTCAGCATTAATAGAATCTGAATATATGAACAAAATGACATTCACAACTCGATTTTGCAAGAATGTTACTTCCAGCCTTTCAGCTTTAAGGTACATATATATTTTTATGAAAACTTCTAGCGATCGGGTGTCTCAAAACATACTTGAATGTTGAGTTTCGAATAATTTTTGCTGTGTCAAACATGGAACGTGGATATTTTGCATTTGTCTTCAGAAATAATGACGAATTACATGGTTGTTATCAGTAAAGTTTGAAGTGAAGTCATGCAGCGTTTTTCAGTCGAGCAACGCAAATTGTAAAAAATCACTACCGAAATGGTGAAAACTTTACAGAGACGGTTCGAAAATGTCTCACATTTTACGGTCATCATTATGCACCATCTCGAGCCGCTGTGGAGAATTTAATTAATGCATTTGAAACTGTTGGCTCCGTACAGGATGCTAAAGCTGGTGGCCGTCCTCGTACGGGCTGATCGCTTGAAAACATTGCGGCAGTTAGAGAAAGTGTACACGAACTCCCATCCACCTCCATTCGTCATCGTTGTCAACAATCAAACGTCTTCAGAAGCTCTCTGCCACGAAGTTTACCTAAAGACCTTCTCATGCACGCTTACAAGATTCAATTAACACAACATCTAAAGACATGCGCAGCGCCGAAAATTCGTCAATTGGATAATAGAGCATCAAAAAGTGGATGGCGATTAAAAAAAAAACATCTTCTGCTTCTAACTTCATGGACACGTCAATAAACAGAACTGTCGAATTTGGGAGACCGAAAACCCACGAGTGATCCAGCAGCAACCTATACTTATCAGACCATGTGGTGTGGATTTTGGACTGGCGGAATCATCGGCCCGTATTAATTTTACCCAATTACCGTCAATGGTCTTCGTCGATGCGATATCTTAACAAACTTTTTGTGGCCTGCGTTGGATGAAATTGAATTATGTCAAAATGTGATCGAAACTTTCGTGAAAAGGATTAACGTTTGCCAAGAATGCCAAGGCGGGCATTCGTCTGATGTTGTATTCCAAACGTAACCTTCGTGTCCATATTTTACATTGAAAAGAAAACACCTTCAACATTCAACTGCAGTATATGCTCTAGACAGGCGCCGTGGCGCAGTTGGTTAGACGGCTATCTGTGAAACTGGCGTCGCGGGTTCGATTCTCGCCAGTTGCAAGAAGAAAATGCAAGAAAGATTGTTTTCTCAATAGCTCTGGGTGTTGTGGTGTATTTTTCATTACCTCCTCCCATATCCTCTCTATCCCACCTGCTGACAAGCCTCAAGATAGAGGCTTAGCGAGTTATTCCTTTTTAAAAAATCAAGTCGATTTTGAGACACCCTATACAATTTTTATTTAATCCTTATCATCACCATCAGCCCTCTTGTGTCCAATGGTGAACATCCCTCCCGCTTAGTTCTCCGCATCTCTCTATGCTGGGCCGACCGCACCAGCCACTTTCTGCAACCCGTCTCATATCGTCAGACCACCTTGCCTGAGGCATGCCGACACTTCTTCTGCCATTCTAGGACCAATTGGGTAGTCACTTTACTCACTGTAACATTTCCCGTTCTGTCTTATATTTGAACATCGATATATATCCAATTCTTCCCTCTGTTGGCTTCACGAAGCAAAAGAGGTGAAATCTTTTAGCAAACAAGACAGACTTCATCTCAGAGAGCTACTTCCTACTTCTTTGTATAGATCTTGCAACCTGTTCAGGCCAGGGGCGAAGAAGCCTATGAAGCAAGTGAGGCTGAGCCTCACTGAGAAATCATTGCTATTCACCAGTACCTAAAATGTATTTTAATTCGCATTATATCAACGCATTATGAAGATAAAAAACTAGCAACCAATATGAAACTGCTCAAAGATGCCTACAAACACGGTCCGTACTGTGTTATTTACTAAAGGTACCTACTTAACATTTACGCATATTATACTAATCGTTAAAATCTGAGCTTCACTAGAAATTTGGTATCAATGACGCCACTGGTTCAGACCTCTGAGTAATAGTTCTCTAGAGAAGCCCCTAAGCTTTGTCGCATAGAACAAAAGCGTTTCAAATTTTGGTTTGGTTTTTAGTTTAACAGCAAACGTGTAATGGACGATTTCGGTAAGCGCTTGCAATTTTCAACGTAAGTACCTACGGTCCGTTGTATTACTGTAATCTGTTACTTCGTGGACAATAATCATAGAATGTTTTTTTTCAGTATGGGCGACTCTATTAGGTTATTACTCTAAGGTTATCTAAGACAGGATATCGATCTTGTTCTCGCTGGGTCCATCCTCTCGATGCAGTCTCTCTAGAACCGTCTCTTCTGCCTTCTCCGTCTCACAATCTCCTCTATATCGCAAACCCAGCGAATCTCTTCTTTTGGTATCCTATCTCTAGGGGTTTTACCTATGAAAGGTTGCAATGTTTTAATTTCTGATCTTCTAAGGAGTTGTTTCTGCAAGTCTCGATTTTGTAAGTCGAGTCTGATGTTTAGTATATTTTAAGCTACTTCCAAAGATTTGAAATTATTTTGATTCTGTGTATATACTCGTAATGTACCTATATAATAATAAATTTACAATATTTTTATTATGTGATATTTCCTTGTCATGTTAAACTGCCTCTTTGTAGATTAGTAAATGTATGAAAGCAATAAATAAAGTGTTACCATTTATTGAGTTGTGGTTATTTTATTTTATAATACGGCTATGAAGAAGATTTTAAAAAATAAGTTGCTTGATGTCAACATTTTTAACATTTCATATTAAATTTTGAGGGTATTAGAAGCAAACTTAGATATCTCTACCAAAAAAGGAAAATTAGTTATTGATGCCAAAATAAACTTTACATAAAAACCTACCTACCTAAATATTAGCGTAATTCAAAACCGTCCCTAAATCTTGCAAAAGCAGACTTCAATTATACTACTTGACACCGCAAACTTAGCATTCTCCATTGAGTTTGTGAAGCATAATTAGAAATCTCACAATTCTATTTTCAAAGTTTTCCGCAAATATCTCAGTAACTCCTTCAATGGAGATTTCTGCTAATACCCTCATAAATCAGGGTTTTTCAGCCATGGAACATTTCGCAAATCAGAAATTGTTTATAGAACGGGAATCGATGCGGGATCGGTAGTGTATCTTCGTAATCACCCGGGAGAATAATTTATCTTCACCTACGACGTCATAATAAAGCTATGTCATTTAAGTGCGTAGAGATGTGTACCGTGACGTACGCTTCCCCCTTTTTTTTTTCCACACATATTAATTACAAAAATACCCTTTAGAAAAATACATCTTAAAATTAAGCTATAACATGAATTGGAAAAAATGCCCACAAAGTCTACATGCTACGAGTATTATATAAATTATCAAATAATAAAGTAGACTCTTTTAACCTACTCTCCAAAATTAATCTTAATGTCCCCTTTCGCGTGACAAGAAATAAGTATTTATTCCATCTGCCAGTCTGTAGCACTAACTATGCACAACACTCTTTCCTGTATTGTTCTTGATCGAACTATATTTAATTTTTTTCATCTATTGATATATTTAACACGCCCCTTAATTTATTTAAAAATAAATTAAGACTTATTCTTTCTGGCTGCGATACGATCCCACTTGCCATTTAATGATGCTTACACTTGCATATACCTGAACACTTACTCTCATATACACATAAACACACCTATACACTTACTCTCATACAAATACACATAAACACACCCTTTTGTTGTACCACAATTTAATATGTGTGATTTTTATTTTAAAACTTGGCTGGTCTGTCCTTAAACCGTATCTTTTTTATGTTATCATATCATTGTCGACTGTTTGTTTCTGTAAACTAAATAAATAAATAATAAATTACTTAAGCATGTTCATTATTGTTCATTGTGATCGCTCAAACGCTTAGCATGTTTTTAAGCACATCAATAGTTATTTGTGATTGAGCTACAGGGTTCCGGTTTTATTTCACACACAGAACTGTATTCTTTATCTGCCTAGAGAGTTTCACATCGAGCTTTTTATATTATTTTTTTAAAAAACACCCCTATGTAGAAGCTATAAATGCGCCGTGGGCCTGGGTATAATATAAGGAAATAAAGCTAGTCTAAGCATTTATAAGGCTTATGATTTCACCCATCTCAAGTTTCAACCGTCTAATATTTCTAAACTAAATTACAATGTACTTCCAGCAAGAACATTCACTAACAAATTTAAATGGTTTCACTTAGTAAGGAATATTTTTCAAATACAGTGTTTGCGTTTTGAAAGGTTACCAAGTCTCGTATTTCAGAAAGTTACTTGATTAATTAACAAGTTTTAATTGAAGGGAAAGGTAATGTAAGGAACAACTCATTTATTAAGTTAGTAAGCGATATTTTAAAAGGACGCCAGAATTTAGAAAGTCCTTTAAAAGTCATGCAAGTGATTAGTTAAGAAACTTTCAATGCACTTTCTCAAACACAAAGAAGAAGTGTGAAGAAAGTTGAGAAAATTGAAGAATAACAGTATTTTATTATTAATTAAATATATGTACGCGTATGTATGTGTATTTGTGTATGTGTATATGTTAATGTGTGTATGTATGTGTGTGCATGTTTAAATGTGGATATATATATATATATATATATGTATGTGTGTATATGTATATGTATGTATGTTGTATGTGTACATTTAAATACATTTTTATTTCTTTTTTCATTGTTTTATAATTTTTTATTTTTTTGCACCACAACAGGCCAGGAGGCCCAATTACAGTGGTGAATTACATCACAGAACACCCAGGCTTGAGAAAAATCACATTTGATTTTTGTGTTCTCACCGGAGTCGAACCCGGAACCTTCCGTGTGAGTCAAGCGTCTTGACCTCTACACCACGGAGGCCGCCAACTATATATTATATTAATTGTTATATTTTATATTATATTTACTTACTATTGTAATTGGTCTTGTTATTTGTTGTTATTCTTTAGGTATTGTTAATAACTATGACTGTGTTTGTTTAAAAAATTAATGAATAAAAAAAATTTACCAAATGTTTTAGACAAGGCTGGATTTCACTCCCCAGTGAGATATCAAGATTTAACCTATCTCTTACTATCCCAAAAACATCTGCGCGTTACGGCGGTGTGTAGTCATTACACATGCAAAAAATGACAGATTTTAAATTGGAATATTCAAATGCAACCTATTAAATTATTTATAGTTGATGTCAAAATTAATAATATTTTTAATTTAATTGCCGAAACATGAAAAAAAACATAAGCTCGTGCTCCCAGCGCGGGCGAAAGAACCGCCCCTAACGAAAGTCGCATAGCTAATAGTAATTAACTGATGTCTGGGAGAAGTACTAGAAACTTTGCTGTTCGCGCATATGACGCATGAAACTGTTTATCTCGCTCCAAAGTATACCCGTATTATCAAGAGTGAGACATAAATAATGAGTGAGACAATTATATATTAAGATTACTCTTTTACTACGTACTCCGCAACATTCGACATATTGGTAAACTTTCTACTGTATCGGCGGTTTATCTCCGATTTTTCGGTGAAACGCTTTTTCTGTTCCCAATTAGAATTAATTATTTATTGGCAAAATATTTTAACCGATTCGTAAATGTATAACAGTGGAATAACGAAAATCTTAACGCATAATTTATTTTATTTATGGAGATATTTGATGCAATGTGTACGTGTACTACCTACAAGTCAGCGTGAAGGGAGAGATTATATGGAAGATTGTAATATATAAATAAAAAATAACATTTCCATTTCCTAAACTCTTCCCTCTGTTGATTTTTGTGAATTAAAAGAGCTGAAACCTTTATTAATGTTGGTAAGATTTATCTGGCTGAATTATTTCACCTACTAGACAACACCACCTGAAAATATTTTCAGATTATTCGTAAAAGTTGGAAAAGGATCACCAAATATGTCCAAACAAATATGCTTATTATTAGTTTTACAATTCGTGAAATATATTAACTATTTATGTAGTATCAGAGTGCTGGAAACATGACATTGTATAGTTTTTATTTAAGTTTATCATAATTTGGTTCATAATTACATAAAGCTATTCGTAAACATATTGTTAAATGGTCATCTGTCAAACGAGAGTATTGTTAAAAATGTAGATTTTCAGAGGAAAATGGATCCGAAAAAAAGTTGTCAAATACGCCGCACATCTCCACAAACATGGATACTTTTCTTCATAAAGTAAATTCCAAAGATGACTTTGTGAAGAAGTTCGTTATTTTAAAAATACGTCGCATTTTAATTTAAGAATTTCGTCATCAATCAGTAGTTCTTGTTTCGACGCATCAGAAAGGCGGGTGACTACAAAAAGACGGGCTTTCGACCGGTCGACCGCAGTTTGACGCTTTGGTTTCCTATGATATATAGGGTATTTAACTCTTGTGGGGCTGTGATGTCACATTAGTCTGCAAGACTTGATATATCTCTCTTATTTTTTAAAATAATGAAGTTGTATTTTTGTAATCTTCAAATTGACATTTTTACCCCGGATTTGGAAAGTAAAATTTGTATAACTATGCTGGATTTTAATAAAAAAAATATTTATCTTTGCTACGTGAAGAACGAATACAGCAATTGTATAAGAGAGATCACGAAGATCTCATCACAAGGAAGACAGATACGCTGTTCTATAGCCGGTGTTTGTGAGAAACAGATTCAGTCAGTTAGTGACAGTGATGAGGGACGCACGCCAGGCGCGTTCCGTCCATAGATACTGTGGATGCGGCGCATGCTTTGAAAATGAACAGAATAATTTGAATTTTCCAAAAAAACGTCATAAATACGAAATAAAACCTTCAAATATGTATCCCTAAAATTCTGACTGAGAACGTTTAGGTGTACGGGATTCAAACAATATCTTCAGTATACATACCTAGCTACATACGCGTATTTCCTATATCAACGTACGTACTGAGTATAGGTATCTTGTTGTTGATAGTATTTGTTGTATACGCGGGATACTGCTTGTCAAGTTGCGTCTAGTTCCCATAGCAATTGTCCAAATTTTCGCGCACGCCTTTAGATTCATAAGGTTTTAGATTTCTCTTTCGAGACTCGGAGAGATAAGAAGCATCCAACTTGTATAATGCGAAGAAAAAACGACTCTAATAACGTTTATCATAAAGTTTGAAGTAGCGCATTATCGACACTTGGCCCAAATTTAAGAACGATTGTCTCGGGTCTTGTTTTAGTTGATTTGATGTTTATATTGTTTATCTCCTTTTCACACCGACGGGACCGTCCTGGAAGACCATCGATGGCGATCTTTCAGCTTTGTTCGGCGGAACTAAGGGACGCAGAATTGACGTTGGAGGAGGCGAGAGTGCTGGCTAACGATAAGGTCTCCCGGAGGCGTCTGGTGATGTCCACATGCTCCACTTAGGAGTGTAAAAAGAAGAAGAAAATAAGAAAATGTACAACTTCACCTCTAGAAGCGCCTGTGCTCCGTTAATTTATTAATTGTCAACTATTAATTATTATTACTCTAATGAACAACTTATATAGCTTATTAAATAATTCAGAATAAACCAATTAAAATTAGAACATGATTATTTTTTGTCAGCATCCTTACTGATAAAAGTCACCGCACGCGCCTGACGCACGCATGTAAAACGAGCGACGCATTTATGATTTTTAATTTATTTTGCTAAAACAGGGGTAAATTGTATGTTTATTTTTGATAAATTATTGAAAAGGAATCATTAAACAGTACCATCCAATTTTTTTTTTTTTAAAGTCTGAACTTTAGAATGTTCCGTCTTTTGCTTGGTAACACGACGCTACATCACCGCGCGCAAAGTAATTATTTACCGCAGTCTTTTAAGAGTTAACTATTCAAATTCGTATATGACACATTAATGTGACGTATGACATTGTTTCGAAAGACATCACACAAAATGAGATGTCATTAATGTTTCATTCAAACATCAGTGCTACCAATTAAATAATCAGTAACAATACAATATGAAATATTCATTGTACCCATGATATATTTTGTACTTTGATTGTTTCCGCCACTAGCAGGATTGTGGTAGACTTTCAATTGAATCCGCCACTTATCTATCAGAGTACTCAATTGCTGGCTGGATGTCAAATGATTAAATTTGATCTAAATCTATTGCAACAGAGAGGAAAAACACTGAGAAGGAAATATGGAAGTCCAGGCATTGACGCATTATGATCTGTCATTGCGTTTGAATTGTTCCAAGAAGTTAACTTTTAGACTCAAGACAAGTATATATCTACGGAAAGTGTTGTATGCTCCAGGTGCATAAGGAGAGCCTCCCATCGGACCGTATTACGGGAAGGTTAAGAACGGGATGCCTTGCTCTACAGAGAATTAAAACTACCACGGCCAAACATCATTATACTTACATAGGACGGAAGCTTTTCATTCATTTACCACAAAATCTACGTCAAGAAATAAATTACGGAAAATTTAAGGATAAATAAAAAAAAGCTTCTTGACATAATTAACATCAACTGTATTTTGAAAATAAAAATATATGTTTAATGTGTGCCTGTGTTTATAAATTTTGTGTTTTTATTAAAAAAAATTTAGTGTTATATTTTCTTAATTATTAAAATTGTTTAATTTTTTATTTATTTTATTATTTTGTTTTGCATTTTTTGTCTCTTTTTTATGTTATTTTGTAAACTTGCCAAACACAAGAGCCAGACTCTTTTTTGGCAAGTTCAACCTTAAGTGTTTCATTTTTTTACTGAGTGTATTGTTTATTTATGATAATAAAGGTTTTTATTAAAAAAACATTGTTTTCAATGTTTAAAATGTATATTTAAGAACCAAAATGTATTTACAAGTAATTCAAATAGATCAAGTCAAAGAAGGAATCGTGTGTTAGAAATACCACATTGTAAAACGAGGCTAGCACAGAGACATGCATATTTTATAGGCCCAAAATTTTTTAATCCTTTTTTACCGAAAATATTTAATCGAACCCAAACTTTCAAAAAAACACGCACTATCCTGGATTCAAACTAAAGATATTAGCTCTTTTTTTCTATGATATATTTTGTTGCCCTTTAATAATAAGGAATATTTTTATGTTTTTTTTTTAATATTTTTTATTTCCTTTTTTAATTACTTTAAAAAAAGTACGTTATAATCTTTTACAGAATATTTTCTTTTCTCTTTCTTATATTTCACAAAAATATTATACCTGTCTATTTATTTTAGGAGTAAAAATTCATAAACATTTCTTGTATACCCACGAACGGGCCATGCCTTTGTGGGATTTTTTGTTTACTAAATTTACTGTTAATATGTATTTCATTTCATTGTTATGTAATTATCCTTTATTTTTTTAATACTCTATTTACCTCTTATGTATATTGTAAAAAAACAAAAAAATCATTTTTTTTAAATTTTTTTTTTATTTATTTCGAATACAAACAGATGTACAGGTTAAATGAATATTAAAAAAAAAAAAAAACCATATAAAATGTATACATAGTAGGGCCTGTCATCCAATTCACTATTCACTAAATGATACTGTAATAAAGCGACGACGGCTTGAAGTTTAAACTATCTAAATAATAAATATACTATATATTAAAATAAGATAAATATGGACAAAACAATGAGATAGTGGAAAGGAAAAGAAGGAAATTGATCAGGAGTGGTAAAAGATGATTGAATTACTTTCGTAAGAGTGGAAAATTGCATTTGATTTAATGATTAAATGAATTATGAATGAAGAGCATGAATCAAGCCTATTATTTCTCTTCTGTACATATTGTATGGAGTGTTAAATATATCAAGACTATTATTTTTTTTGTTAAATGTTTCACATATACGAGGGATCGTAGAATGTTTCCGATGATTACTTTTATATTTACGAATATAGAAAATATCAGAGGGTCTAGTTGGCCTGGAGGGGACACGATAAGCAAGTAGATTAATCAGTTCCGGGGAATCGAATTTATTATTGACAATTTTATAAAGCAGGATCTGATCAAACATATCTCTTCTGTGTGCTAATGAATCAAGGTTATACAATTTTAATGAAGCTAAATAATTTGGAAAATGCAAATGAAATTTGTATTCTAGTTTTTTTTAGGATTTTTTTTGAACACCCTCGATTCTATTAATATTTAATTTAATAAACAGGAGACCAGATAGCAGTGCAATATTCAAGATGGGGGCGTACGTATGTTATGTAAAGCAATATAAATGAACCTAAGTTTTTAAAAGATTTACACAGCCGCATGATAAATCCAGTCATTTTGTATGCCTTGTTAATTATAGTTTCTATATGATCATCATATCATCTCCCGCTCTACCCTCCGCCGATACCGACTACTCTACAAGACCTTCGCCTGCCCTTGGATTCGACTACTGGACTCCTCACCTTACGGACCCGACCGCGGCGCTTTCTTTCGGAATTAAGAGTCCTTTACCGAGTAATTTGGCTTTTGGCTGTAGTGAAACCTGTGTGTGCTTCGTTCTTCGGTTTCCGCTGCCTTATAACTAGCGGAAGGGACGACCTAATGAAAGTTGTGGATCTGCTAACTCGTTGGTAGCGCGTCAGCTACACTGAAAGCGCATTTTTTTATTTTTGGTACCTACCTAAAATCAAGATAGAAGAAATTCAAAATTAGAAGATTCGGATTTAGAACAAAAACCAAACGACATTTTTGACTTCACATAAAATCGGATAAAAAGTGGTTGGATTCTTCGCGCGTCGTGGAAAACACTGTTCATTTTGTCATCCAGTGCCAGAAGTTGAAGAATATTCAGATCATATTAAATGTAGGTATCCATTCCATGTTCCTATCCTTTTTCAAATATTTCCTAATCACAAAACTGAATGAAATTCGTTTTTCATTTACAGTCCGCCTTTTCGTTAACAGTGGGTGTTTGGGGACGCTGTCATAGTATGAAGGATTGGGTTTTTGTATTGCGTGTTGGTTGGATGATAGGATAAAAAAAATTACCGTTCATTACGGCTAAAAATTTTTTTGCAATGTATGTATCTGAAAAGAGGCCATTAGACCTTTAAAACAGATCCGGGTAAGTGAGTGGAGGCTTTCAATGGCCAGTTTGTATAAATGGCACTTTCATAGGTACGCACCTTAATACTTGTGACGTGTTAGTAAGAACTACCAAATTAGGTTCATATATCATCATCATTCCCTTTCCGCACCTAATGGTGCATAGGGCACTGCACTGGTACACCAATCGCAGCGTATCTTGATCATTTTTGCTACATGAAGGTAAGACGATCAGTCTTACACTTCAGGTACCAGTCCAGGGACTATGAAATATTCCGGTGTGAAAACACCCTTTAAAATATTATTAATATTTAAACCATTAACTTTGTGGTCAAACATTTAACCAAATGTTATTAAATATTTTTTTATAACCACTTACCGACTTTTCTATGTCTACCGGTTTCGAGACGTACCCTTACCCTTACTTAAAAAAACTTAAAAAAATAATTAAACAAACTTCCAATATAGTCCTTTATACTATGTTCCACTGTAATGGTCACCCCATAAAACCTATTAAGCTTATACTCTCCCTCCATCCCCTCTACTTTTTTTATTAATTCTTAAACAAGAGGATATTTTCATAATTTAATTAGTGCATGTTTGTCCTAATCAGTGCATGTGTTTATTAAAATGCATGTCGTGTTGGGTTAATATTTTTGTGCAACAACTATGGTGAAGGTGTATAGTGGGTTTTGCATGTTGGTTTGCATGTTTGTTTAATTGGTGTCCCGACGAAAAGACGGGTACGTTAGACCGTACCGGTAGACATAGAAAAGTTGGAAAGTGGTTATATACAAATATTTAATAACATTTAGTACTCTTTAAAATATGTATTTCATACCAACCATGTCGGGAATCGAACCCGACACCTCTTGCATGGTAGGCAAACGCGCTGACCACTAAGCCACGAGGCTGACATGTATCAATATGGATAAATATTTTTTGAAAATAAACTCAACATTTTGAGTTAGTCTATATCCTTGTAGACCAATAGTGGAATTTAGGGTTAAAATTACAGTATTCGTCCAAAATGATATCGACTTTTTCAAATATTGTCAATTTGGTTAAAATTTGAAATAAAAAAAAACGAAAAAAATACAAGTAAAACTAATACTTGAGCGTATTCTAGCCGTATTATATATTATATATTATCCAAGAGAATAGTAAACCGTAAAATAAAGTAATAAAATTTTTTAAATTTATTTCAACAGAGAGGGAAAACATTTTTGAGAAGGGAATATGGAAGTCCAGGCATTTACAGGGCTTATGACCTGTCATTGGCTGGTTTAAGTGGCCACTTTACACACTGTGTAACATTCAAGATTCTCAACATATTACAACAGATACGAAGAACATTTAAGAGAAGGTAATATAGAAGTCTAGGCATCTACAGGGCTTATGATCTGTCAATGGCTGGTTTATGTGGCCACTTTACACAATGTGTAATATTCACCATTCTGCCTATATTTTAACATCTATATTTCTTCTATATTACCTTCTCTTAAATGTTTTTCGTTTCTGTTGTAATATGTTGATATGAACAGCTCCCCAGGGAGTTGAATCCAGTCCTTGTCTACAAAAATTTGGACAAACTCAAAATATTGTTGATTCACCATTTTGCCCATGTTTGAAAATCCACATTTCCTCAACTCTTCCATCTGTTTTGTTTTGTCATAAGCCCTGTAAATGCCTGGACTTCCATATTCCCTTCTCAAAAATGTTTTCCCTCTCTGTTGAAATAAAATTTAATATTAATAACTCCCTAGGGAGGAAATCTAGCCAGTCTGCAAGCATTTGAACATACGCAAACATTGTTAATACAAATTTATTTATAAAACTTGGCCATAAACTCGGCAGATGTCGCCAATTAGGAAGAATAAAATTTTGATAAGAGGTGTCTTACACCTAAATTAGCCAATGACAAGTCGTGTGCCCTGTAAATGCCTAGACCTCCATATTACCATCTTTAAAATGTTTTTCCTTTCTGTCGCAACAAATTAAAATCTAAAAGTTTACCCATTAAAATCTACATTAGATATAAAACAAGCAAAGCATTCTATTTTATAGTTATGTGTTTTAGGGTAAAAGTGTATAAAATGGTCAATTAGGGTAAAATGATCCCCTGGGTCTTCAATGACCCCCCTGCGGCGTCAAAAGAACATACCGATAACCTTGTCTGCCGTCGTATGTCTCCATTACGTTTTTTGCTTCATTATTTCATTTTATTTCCACTTCATATTCCATATTCATTTATTTTATTTAAGTACTGAAAACTGGTATTTATTTGCATAATAAAGTGTTGTCATAAGTCAAAATTTAAAAAGAAATTAAATTTTATACGTCATTTTAAAGAAATTTGTTTGATCAACAAGATATTGTGTTTGCTTTTACGTTACATTTATTACAATATTATGAGTTTGTCCAAATGTTGGTAGAGAAAAGACTGGATTTCAGCCCCTAGGGAGTCATGAAGATTAGCAAATCACAACAGGGATGGAGAATAGAGAAGGAAATATGGAAGTCTAGGCATTTACAGGGCTTATGACTGATTGTCATTGGCTGGTTTAAGTGGCCACTTTACACACTGTGGTTCATAGTCCTTGATCGATGACAGACGCGTGTTAAATAATTTCGCCTCAAATATAGTCATGACTTCAAGAAGAATCTCAGTGTTTTCTATTGAATTTAATTCATTACATTCTTCGAAACACGAGATCAACGTCCTGTAGTAAATCGTCCCTAGCATCGAGATATGAAGAACAAAAGAACGTGGCCTATAAAGAAACAACAGGGCGCAGTCAACGCCCAGTCCAGTAAAGTTCAGCCGTCAGTCACTCAGTTCCAGCATGTGGTTCAAGTGCAGATTCTTCAACCCATCATCGCCGTAACACTCGCGTAACACAGTTAACTATTTATTCACCATGTAATAAATACGCATTAAACAGCACCCTCGTGTCTTTCGTTAATCTCTAACTGGGGTAGGAGCTCCACCAACCCCCAGCAACATAAATCTTACAAAGTTAATAAGTCAAGTGTTTTTCTAATGTTGTTCTTTTCAGTTTCAGAGCTGCAGAGCAGCGTTTATTTAATAATTAAAAAATACATATAAGAATTTGTTACCCACTACGTCTCAAGATTTTTTGGTGGGACACATTTTTTAAAAACTTTTATGACAGGTTTATTTTACTTTCAGCGATGGGAAGTGTGAAGTGAGATGATTAAGATTTTTAAAACTAGAAAGGAGTGGACTAATCTACTACTAGGTACTAATATATTTAGCAATGCCTACAAAAGCAAACACCAATTATATTTTTTAAAAGTAAAAGTTTCTCATGCTCTTGTTCTAAATTCAATTTTCCCGCGTCTTTGCTGATAAAATACTTCTATTCGTTGGTTTTTATCGAACCTTTTCTCACAATTCTAGATACGCACGTTATAACGTTTTTTTATGAACTTTTCTTTTCCCACGTAATAAAATGCGTAGACATTCATAATATAATCATGAGAATATGCCATACTGGCCGGGACCAATTTGTATCTGTTATATGCCTTTTGAAAGTATTTTTTCAACCCACCATCGCCCCCCTAGACTGTCTCAATGCCCCCCGATTTTCTCTGGGGCTTCTTGGGGACCTTAAGCGCCCGCAAATGGGCGTTACCGCCCACTTTGGAAAAACTGCTTTATAGGGACAAATGTAAACAAAGGTGTTTATTTTATCAATTATTTAACAGTACAAAATTGTTACAAAAAAAGCTTTATTATGGACGTGAAGAAGTTAAAACATTGAAAAATTTAGGGTAGGTGAAATATTTAATTTACATAAATCTCACCCATATCAATACTCTTTAACTTCACAACGATTAACAGTGCCTAAATTCCCTCTTTCCCGAAAAAAAACATTTTGAAGAGCCCCGTTCATTTGATTTCATTCATACGAGTTGCTCTTTTGAAATGTTCAATTTTTCGAATTCAAATATCGCGATTTTAATTGAATTTAACTCAGCTTTCACTGCCCTTTCGCCGTGAGTTTGGCAAATTATATGGAAGACCGTTGTCAGATACGAGTATTATCATTTACAAAACTCTATGCCCATTAGTTCATTTTTATTAAAGTAATAAAATCAATTTAGAATAAAAAACAAATTTACAAATCTGCTTTCCTTCCATACTTTTACTTTTATTTGCTTTTTATATATCTTGATAATTTTATGTTTTTTTGTATAATTTAATTTAGTACGTACTATTATTTGGCATATGATTTATTGTCCTTATATTTCTTACTATAGTATTGAGTGAGTTTCTAGAAAACATATCTCAATTATCATTTCAATTAAGTTTTTATATATATATATATATTCTTTTTCTGTTGATTTCAATGATACTTTTATTTTGATTTTAATGATACCATTATTTTGTATATTTGATTATGTGTGATTTTTAATTTGTATAATTTATATTTTAAAAATTATTTCTGATTATCTTTTTTGCATTGTATTCTTTGGAATTTTATTATTTATTACATTTACCTTTTTTTTCTGTCATTGTAATTTGATCTAATTAATTTTACTATGTATTTTTACTGTGGCTTGACACGGGCATAGCCTAAAAAGCCTTAATAAGTTCATTAATATTTAAACTAGTGTAATTTTGAATGAATAAATAAATAAATAAACAAACTAACCACCACGCCATTTTTCCGTAGGGGTAGACAGAGGGAGAGAGAACGCCGAATCAAATTGCATGATTTTTTAAAATTTTCCTAATTCCAACGCCCTTCTAAAGATGCGTTCCATAATTATGCATCCAGCACCATTAATTTAAAGGTCATTATTTACCCCAATTTTATCGAGTCACAAAAAAAGGATTGTCACCTGGACTAAAAATCAACAGGTAGAAAAAATGAAGGAATATAGACGTTCAAATACGTAGAATCGAGCTGAAGACCAGTGGCTAGTGTTGCGGACTCGCGGATCAGAGGTTTGAGGTTCGAACCCCACTCTACCCCAACGTAATTCCAATTTTCTAATAGTGAGTTATTTACAACTCGTTAAAAACGGTCCAAAGATTGAAATGTTTGGGTCAATTCTAAGAACGCAAGTATATTTAAAAAAAATATAAAAAAACACAAGCAGAATGCTAAATGTTACACATTGCGTAAAGTGGCTACTAAAGCCAGTTAATGGCGGACATAAACGTATTAAATTAATATTTGTATCTTAAGGGTAAACTGTGTATTTTGTTGAAATAAAAAAATGTGTTTATGTACTGGTAATTTGTACCGTGTCACAGTCAGCAGTTAAGTAGGCACATTCCGTGTCATTTTTGTAGTACGTAGTACCGGGAACCATTTTGAGTTTTATTTAGCCTAATATAAACAGAGACAACGGGCTGAAATTAAACTCAATATGGTTCCTGGTACTACACATTACAAAAATGACAAGGAATATAGCTACTGCCGACTGAGACACGGTACAAATGACTTTTACATAAACACATTTTTTTTTCTACGAAAAATACAGCTAACTTTGAAGAAGGCTCCTGGGCCGCGATTATGAACGGCTATCTTTATCTATGTACTGAGACGGTAAAAACTAATATCGATATTTCTGTACGAAAGTGTGTATATTTGTATGAAAATTCAAAGTATCTTCGTCCGTAACCGGTAATTGAACATGTTTACAAAATAAAATGTTTAGAATCGGGTTGTGGTCCCGTGACTAGTGTCCACAAATCCAACTTACACAAGATCAGTCTTTAAAGATGCCGTGAAAATCTACGCACCTATTTATCACTCTAAATAATGATAATCAAAGTTTATTTACAAAAATAACAATCACTTTATCTACTACATAAATGCTTAGGTAATAGATTTCTCTGGATCATGTCTAGTCTGCCTAACTAGGCAGACATTTTTATGCAAAAATAAACAATAACATTACTACCTACTTGTTAATATACTAAACAGTTATACAATATTCATTTATTAGGAATGTATTTTTAGTAAATTTTCCGATTTTTCTCGACCTAAATCCAGTAACCAATTTTTTACAAATTTGTTAAATTGAATCCGAGTCATGGTTTTGCAATCTTTGGGTAGCATATTGAATATTTTTGGGCCCAGAAACCTGAAATTCCTTTGACCGAATTCAGAGTTTGCGATAGACCCCATGACCCATCCTCTAGTTTGACTTCTGGTAGTGTGGGAGTGTTCCTTTTGGGATTTGATAGAATAATTTACTTGCACAAACATTATTATTCTAAAAATATATAATAGTCTTATATCTAAGATCTCGAATTCCCCAAATAACTTGACGCTGGGGTACCTGAAGGGCCTTTTAAAATAATTTTAATGATTGATTTTTGAGCAGATTCGAGAGGTTTTAATATCGATTTATTAGTGCCTCCCCATCCTATTATGTCATAAGTTATAATTGAATTACATAAAATAAAATATAGTTTCTTGAGTTTAATTAGGGATAAGATGTTAAGTATTGACTTAAAGATATGGAAGTTTTCTAATTTTTTGTGTTGTATATTCGATGTGTTCTGTCTATTTAAAATATTTATCAATAATTATTCCCAAATATTTTATATGGTGTACTGATTCAAGTATTTTAGAGCATATTTTTAATTGAAGGTTTTGTTTAGGCTAGGTATTCAAATTCGCGTTCCCCTAAAATGTTCCTTTGTATGCCAATTCTGTCTTTTGATATTTATGAGGTAAAATATTCAATTTTTAAATTAATTTGAGTGAGATTCTGTGGAATTTCTGCACTTACTAAGGGAGCTTTGAAACACTTTAATGATTGAGCTTCTTGGTTTTTCTATAAGTTAAATCAACAGTGTTTTGAGTGTGTCCAAATCTTTCCTATAATGTTATGTTAATTCAATGATTTCAGTATGACGTCTCTTATGACTAATGCAAACGGTTCGTCTAGTTCAGTCGATTTTTTTGGGGCTTCGCAGAATCTCGAATCTCGCAATATTATAAGTGTTTATTGTTGTACAACTAACGGCCAATCATGTCCACGAATGGAATGACGAGTATTGCGTTAATGTCGCAAATTACAGCGAACTCGAAACCACGCATGTCCTGTTTTTGGTGTGAAGTAGACGCATTGGTAGTAGTGGTTTATTTTCAGTGTGAGCATGTGTACGTGCATTTATTTGTACTTATTTTATTTTTATTAAGAAGGTAAACATGAACAGAAAATATAAAAAGAAAAATAATGAAACCCACTAAACCGCAAAACCGGCTTGTCAGCAAGTTTCTTATTTTTCCTTTACAAAGAAAAATGTTACAATTATATAACAAATTACAACAGGGATGGTGAATACCTTAAATAAGGGAATATGGAAGTCTTGGCATTTACAGGGCTAACGAAAATGACGCTATATAAGGTATTCATAATGATAATAATGTTCCATTATTATTTCATTACATATTTGTGGACTGGATGTACTCATAAAATACTTTTCATTCTTACATTTCAGTCATTTCACAGCCTATACGATGTATACATCGTAAACACTCTGAAAAACCTCGAGAGTCTGACGAACAAAAAACCAAAATGCTTAGCTTTTTAGCATAGATTAAAAAAAGTGCTTCATCAAAAACGCAGACTTTTTGAAATGGCGATGCTGGGCGAATTTCTTCTTGGAAAATAATTAACGCCTGCCAAGCATTTCTAATTATTTCTCCTTGTACGTAAAAGTGTCGTACGAACGAGTCCATGTGCAAATATTGCATTGCCAAATCCAATTGACCTTTTGATGACTATCCTTGACATCTCCATAACTTTCACTGGCACCTACGCCTTAAGATCTGAAGTATGTAGAATTGAGGACGAATTAAGGTTTTCATATTGATTCAATAATTGGAAATCTTGTTCTGGTTAAGGCACCAAATCTGGCTAGCTGAGGCCTGGGACACACTCTGGCGGACTGGCCATTTTTGGATCAAATCTGCAATCGTGGCATCGTTTGCTAAATGTGAGACACGCTATTCAGATTATTTTAGTGACAAAAGATAAATGGCTTAACTTTTACTAAATGGCTTAATTAATGTACCATCGTTACTGGAACAAGTGGCATTCAATATTCCGATCCACCTGTTGCGAAATAATAATGTGCTGTTCCTCGATCAGCACAGCACAAACCATGGCTTGCAGGTACCAATGTCCCGATTGTGTCGCATTGTAAACTCGAGACAACATCTGGACTATTTTGGTGCAAGTCTTTCTAGATTTTAACAATCTTCCATAATGTTTTAACTGTTTGTATTTTCTTAACAAAAAAATATATTTATAAAATATATATTTATACCTATTTGTTTTTTTAATGAATTTTTTACACATCAATCACAGCGTATCTTGATCATTTTTGTCTCATAAAGGTAAGATGATCAGTCTTACGCTTCAGGTACCAGTCTAGGGACTATGGAATATGCTAGTGTGAAAACACCCTTTAAATAAATATTTCATATCAACCATGTCGGGAAACGAACCCGAGACCTCTTGCATGGTAGACAAACTTAGTTAGTTAGTTAGTAAAGATTTATTATTATTAGTATTATTAATTAAGATAGACCAGATCTTGTTTTAAGGTAGTAAATACTTGTCCTGGCTTTAATTTTCTTTGGTTGTATTTTTTGTCAATTGTACCTATTTATATTTAAGAAATGTATTTACTATCGTTTAATGGACTAAATAAGTCCGTAAATAAATAAACTAGTGTAGATTTTCTATTAGATACCGTCATTTTTAATAACATGCTAAAAAAAATTTCCCGAAAAAAACCAAAATTATTTTTATTATTTTTTATATTGAGAGCATTAACTTTGTAGTCAAATATTTTTTTTATTTTTCAATTAAATTTATTATGGCTTTTCCTTTTCTTGGTAATACATCTACGTCGAAAGGAAAAGTAATTATACTTCTACGCAAACAGCGCACTAAATTCAGCAAACGTGCATTTGCGGTCGCAGGCCCTACGGCATGGAATACTCTCCCAGCAGAGGTGCGAAACTGTGAGAGTAAAGTGATGTTTCGGAAGAAACTTAAAACCCACTTGTTCACTAAATCATTTGAATAAATTCTTAGCGCGTGGTGACAAAGTACATTATTTTTCTTAAATTAAAAAGTTAAAATTAAATTTATATCTTTATATAATCACTTTGTAAAGCGCCCTTGAGGTATTATATTACGAAAATGGCGCTATATAAGTTATCCATAATAATAATAATTAGCCAAAAACATACATTATTCACAAACATTTGGACAAACTCAAAACATTGCTGATAAATACACCTGGTCCAAGAAGAAGTGTAAAAAATGATAAATATTTTCAGGCGTTGCCTTGTATGTAGGTGAAATAAATCAATCATTTGAATCTCACACGCCACAATAAAGGTTTCAGTTCTTTAACTTCACAAATTACAACAGACGGAGGAATCGAAGGAATAAAGATGTTCAAATACGGGCATAATAGTGAATGTTACACAAAGTGTAAAGTGGCCACTTAAACCAGCCGATGACAGGTCATAAGCCCTGTGGATGCCTAGACTTCTATATTTCGCTATTCAAAGAGTTTTTCTTCTCTGTTGTAATATGCAAATATTTATAACTTTTTAAAATGATGTCCCAGTCACGACTCAAACCCTTGACCCAATGCAATGTATGATAAAGCTTTTACCAATTTTAACTTTGCAGAGGCGGAAAAAACAAATGACCAATACACTATTTTAAAGGTCGAATACATACGATTTGAAATCATAATTTGTTGCGTTATTAAAGCATTGTGATGGCCAAAGAATATATTGTATTATCGTCATCGTCGTTCCCTTTCCGCACATAATGGTGCATTAGGCACTGCATTGGTACACCAATCGCGGTGTATCTTGATCATTTTTGTTGCATGAAGGCAAAATGATCAGGCTTAAGCTTCAGGTACCAGTCCACGAACTATGAAATATTCTAGTGTAAAAACACCTTTTTAAATAATACTTCAGGTGAACCACGTCGGGAATCGAACCCGAGACCTCTTGCATGGTACACAAACGCGCTGACAAACACACCACGAGGTCGACTATATAGAAACTTTACAAATTGGTTTTATAATGATTATATATAGTCACACGAGGCCAAATATATAGGTGTAAACATTATAAATAGTATTTTTAATTATAATAATAAAAATACTTAATAGTTTTATTCCACTTTTATTTATATATATATATATATTTATAAATGTTTTACCAGTGACCGGGTTTCGTCTTGCCCGACATCGTCAGACTGGTGGGAGACTAAACAAATTTCTTTGTTATATACAAGTGCAAGCAGGGGTTGTAAATCATGATTTTATATAATTATGTAAATAAAAGAATTTAAATAAAAATCATTTTAGTACAAGGTAATAACAATTATAAGAATACAAGTTTTATTTGAGTGTATTTAATAAAAACTGGTGTAATATTTATAATTTTATGAAGTTTTACAATGAAAATGTTATTGAATTACATATATTTAAATTTAATTAAAACTATAACAGGGGCCGCTGGTTGGTAGTTCCATCGACAGCTATGTCTCCGGGCCCGGGGGGTAATTAAGTGATTCTCTAAAAAAAAAAAAAAAACACAAAATGACAGCAGCTTTAGCGCAAAATACTGACTTTTTCAAAAATTTAAAGTTCTGTTTGAGGGCCAAAATTAGTATTAAATTATTTTTTTGATATTTTTTGCATTGTGAATAATCAAAAGGGCAACTTTTTGGATGCATTTCATTTCGAAATTCGGAAAAAAAAAATATTGACCCACCCTTAGAAATATGTTTTTGAAAATTATTTTTGGTGTTTTTGATCTTATATTTGTGGTGACCTCATGTGTCTGTGTTAACTAATTGCTCGTCCCATTTCAACACAGAGCTTTTAGTCCCATGGAGTTACGACTTATGTCTCAAATAATGTGTAATAAACTACACGTCCGACAATTTGTCACCAAATCATACTTTTTATAACTCCGCTTCACCATTATGTGATAAGCAAATGAAGTTTCAAATAAAGTTTATTGTAGGTCAGGGATGGGAGTAAAAATATAGATACATCAGATGAAGAATTATTATTGTAATATTTTAAGCTATCAGAAATATTTAGCTCTAGGTCACAATCATATCTCCAGCCCAGTACAAGATTTATAGCAATGTTTCATCACTAAGTAAATAATTCGCCATGAAACAAATCAACCGCACCCACATAAATATAAATTGATCAGTCGAAAAAAACCTATACAATTCAACTACAAACTAAAAAATACTTCCCTTTCAATGGTTTCGTCAATAAAGGATCTTGGCATTACTTTAGATAGTAAACTCTCCTATCGTGAACACATTGATAATATTGTAAACAAATCTCTCAAAATTATGTATCTTTTTTGGGTAATACCGTGTATGTTGGATTTGATCCGACGTTTCGGCTACCATTGCAGGAGCCATCTTCATGGAAAACTGTGTGTTTTATAAAGAAATGTATGTGTTTATGTACTAGTAATTTGTACCGTGTCACAGTCAGCAGTAGGCACATTTCTAGTTTTGTAGGAAAGAATAATTATGTTTATGTACTAGTAATTTGTACTGTGTCGCAGCCGGCAGTAGGCACATATCTATTCGTTTTTGTCATATGTAGTGCTGGGAACCATGTTGAATTTAATTTAAGCCCGTCGTCATTGTTTATATTATCTGGATGTCTGTGTATTTCAATTGCCTCTTTTATTATTCGTGCACTATAATTACTAGGTTTATGTAGAATTTTTGGTTCAAAGGCGAAAAAATGTCCTGTGTCTATAAAGTGATCAAATCCAACATACACGGTATTACCCAAAAAAGATACATAATATTGATAACAGTGACCCCTGAAAACCTTCGCACCTATTTAAATCTCTCAAACTTCTCGGTTTTATCAATAGAATGACGACGGACTTAAAAAATATTAATACCATCTCTTTATTGCTCACTAGTTCGACCCCATCTAAAATACGCTTCTCCTATTTGGTCTCCATTCTACAGGAGTCATTCTACTCCATTCTACAGGACATATCGAGTCTGTTCAACACCGTTTTCTAAGAAAAGTAGCATAGTTGCTCGGATTACAAAGGGGTAATTATTTTTATTTTGAAATAGAGCAATCTCTTAATTTGTCTTTATTGGAGAGACGTAGAACTGAGATGGATCTTATATGAATTTTCAAAATACTTAATGCTATAAGTGGTGTCCTATCTAGATTAGTCAATTCATTGCACGACTTGGAATTCTTTGGGATAGATCTTCCGGCTTTTCGTAGATCTCTTCGCGACTAAACAGTGTGGGATGAAGTTAGATTTGCATGGTTTAGCTCGAAGTCTTAGATCTTTCGTTTTTATGAATATAATGTAATTATTGTTTTGCCCTTGTCTGTCTTTCCTACTTAGTTTTATGTTCTTTTTGTTCAGTTTCTTGTATTTATGTTTCTTTATGACCGTGTTGTAATTGGCTTAGGCCGTATATATAATAAGTAAATCAGTCTTACGTTTCAAGTGGTCGTCTAGGGACTATCATGGACATTTACCGGGCGTATGGTCTGTTTTTTATTGATTTTAGTGATCGTTTTACACTCTGTATAACATTTGATTGGATAAGAATATTAATCCAATGATATTTTCACTGCAAACACTCACCATGTTTTGATAGTAAATAAATTTATTCAAATTAATAGTCGAAAATTGAAGTCCGAGAACGGACGCAGCAGTCTCCTATGACGAGCGTCTTGAGGATGTGTTGATGGACCTGGCTTGGACACGTGCTGCGCATGCCTCAGAAGAACTTAAACCCTCTCAGTTGCCTCTTCTTTAACCCTGCGGGCTCACGCCGCCCTAGAAGGCCGTCAATGACAACCTTTCGACTTTATTCAGCGGAACTAAGGGGCGCTGGATTGACGTAGGAGGAGGCGAGAGTGCTGGCTGACGATAAGATCTCCTGGAGCCAACTAGTGATGTCCGCATGCTCCACTTAGGAGTGGATGTGGAAAAGAACAAGAATAGTCTAAATAGGAAGTTCTTAATTATTTCAACAGAAAGGGAAAACATTTTGAAGAAGGGAATATGGAAGTCTAGGCATTTACAGGGCGTATGACCTGTCATTGGCTGGTTTAAGTGGCCACTTTACACACTGTGTAACTATTTATTTGAACATCTAATATTTGAACATCTATAATCCTTAAATTCTTTTATCGGTTGATGTTTGTGAAGTTAAAGAGCTGAAACCTTTATTTATGCGAGTGAGATTTATCTAATTGACAGGTTATAAGCCCTGTAGATGCCTAGATTTCTATATTACCTTTATTTGTCCTTCATCTCTGTTGTTATATGTTAAAATATTAAAAGCCTATGTATTGTATAAATGGACAATGTCCGTAAAATAAATAAATAAATAGAAAAAGGTTGTCCATGTCTGGTTTATGATTTTAGATCCCAGTATTAGTTTCATTACATACAAAACGGGTATAAAAAATGCAACGCCACTGGTCGATGTATTGTACAGTTTCGCTCCAATTGACAAATCGATCGCGAAATAATATACTTCAATTTATTATTAGAAAATGAATATGGCTTTGGAGCATAATTTAATCTACCTGCACTTTGTTGCGGTTTCACTTACAAATTCAAAGTGCAGACTACACAAAAGATTATGCATTTGCTGTTTAAAACGGAGTCCCGGTAAGTACCGAAATCGACCCTAATAAACATTGAGGTATATAACTATAGTCCTTAAAATATAGCTTGATTAGAATTACAGTTGTCAGCAAAAGTGACGACATAACTTTGTAGTAACGTCTAAGGAGTGATTTATAAGCTTGGAATTAACGAAATATTATCAGTAAAAAAATAATTTAAAAAATTTGGGCCTATAAAATATGCATTTCTCTGTTCTAGCTTCGATTTACAATGTGGTATTTCTAACACACGATTCCTTCTTTGACTTGATCTATTTGAATAACTTGTAAATAAATTTTGGTTCTGAAATATATATTTTAAACAATATATTTGTCCTATGTCTAAAAGTTTAGCTTCTTGGAACAATTGGAAAGAGGGAAACGTACGATTTTTGTGAAGCATTATTTTTAAGATACATTTTTGAACAGTTTTTATGGTTTAATATGGTTGTTAAAAGCTCCCCCATCCAATTATTCCGTTGTAATAGTATTTAGCTGGGCGTAAATACTTAACCGTTTGAACACATAGGTTAAATGTCTCAGTTTATTATAATCCTTAAAATGTAACATGATTAGAATGACAGTTGTCAGAAAAAGTGACGACATAACTTTGTAGTAACGTCTAAGGAGTGATTTATATTGAAACACAAAAAATCATTCGTATCTGGCATATTTTTTTTTTATACAATGCTTGACATATAAATCAACATAATTATATAAAATCTGCTTTAAAACAAACAAAAAAAACTAAAATAGACATAATTTTTAATGAAGTTCTTACAAGGTTACATCATTTTGCAAAAAAATGTTGGTGATGGGACAAATTGATCAATGTAAATCGATCGATTAAAAAAAATATTTATTTGATATTGTTTATGAAAAAAAATACAAAGTGTCTTATTTTTGGTGAATAATTGTCTTAAAGACACTAAAACGAGCATGTATTTGCGTTTTTATATCAATTTTCGGAAACAGAGTGTCGTGTTTGAATGCGGAGAAATTTGAAAATCGATTTGATCGGTACATGGTCAGTTGGTCAGTGATCAGTAATTTCCTAATACTATTAACATTATTTTGGCACCTGTCATTTTAATCAAGCTATATTTTAAGGACTATAGTTTTTCTGAATTTGCAAACTTTATTATGGATACAAACCATTTTTTTCATTCCGATAAAATTAAACTTTTACATTCCGTCACAAATAAAGGTATTATGTATAATAAATAACTTAGAAAGTTATTTTGGTACGTGTATTGCAGGCGATTACTAGTACTTAATTTAACTCGGAAGAGTCTTAACTACATAAAATAAAGTAATCTGCTAATTAAAATACTTAACTTCAATATCAATACATAGATGGCGCTCCAACTCGCTTGTGAATGGTTTCTCGTTTAGTAACATATATACAAAAATCAAAAATATTACCTGTGTGGATATTCGCTAATAAGCGGAATGGGGAATGTTGTAGTGCCTACTTAAAGTGGCCACTTAACCCAGCCAATGACAGGTCATAAGCCCTGTAAACGCTCGAATATCCATAATCCTGAATTTGAAAAAATTCTACCTCATCTCTGTAGGGATATAAATAAAAACTTTGAAAGTATTGAAATGCAATAAAAAAAATCGAGAAAACTTTAATAATATTGTATTTCAAAATTCTTAACCCCTGCTATTTATATTCTCCATAATTAGGAAAACCTCATCCCCTCCACCACACAATGAATTAACACGCCAGATACGAATGATTTTTCGTGAGTCAATATAAATCACTCCTTAGACGTTACTACAAAATTATGTCATCACTTTTGCTGACAACTGTCAGATCAAGCTATATTTTAAGGACTATAGTGCTAGAAAGTTCACTATTATGGCCGGGTGGATTGGCGCTGCATGTGTAAAAAGGGCCACTGGTGTCACGTAGCAATGGGAAATCGTACAATTTAAAATGTGCGCAGCAAATAGATGAACCCTTTGTGAAAAAAATGCGTTATCTTCTACAGGAATCATAAATAAAAAAGACATTTGAATATATTTTTAATTCATTTAATCACATCGAATATGTACAAAATACGAATCTATAATTTTGCTATTCCTTAAAACTAATGACATGGCTTATAAAAGAAATGTAAATTTTGTAAAACTTAAAATTACTTCACGATTTCAGGAAAATCTTAACATTATAAGCGTGTCAAAATACAAAACAATCCGAACACATATATTTATTTATAAAAAAATCGATTTAACCTATAAGTAAAATATACAATTTATCACAATACATTATTTTCTGTCACCTTTATGATTAAAACTGTCGCAATAGGGAAATATCACACTACGAATACCGTCAAAAATATATGAAATGGATTTTGAATAATTAATTGTATTTTCAAAATCAATATAGATATTGTGAAGAATTTTTTTCATACATAAATTTAAAACAGAACTTAAAATAAATACATCGCTAGAAAAACGCAACATTGATAGTTGTGACGTCAAGATTCGTGACTATGTTCTAAACAAATTTGAATGCCAGGAACAAATAAAAATGAATCGTGACGTATTAGGGGCGTGGCCAATGGAATGACCGTTTTTTGCGGGAATTTAAAATTACTAATTTGAAAATATTTTTTATGCTACTAATAATTATCAAAAAAAATTTTTTTTACTGGACAGTATTTCATAGACCTTTGTTACTTTAAAAATGTTTTAAAAAAAGCTATATTTCCCTATCGTTAGAAGAGTTTGTTCAAATATGTCGATATCTAGTTTGGCATCATTTTCTCGGGACCTGAAGAATGGTAGGTAAACACGCCAACCAATGTAATTAATTCTACTTATTTTGTGTACTGAGGAAGTTCAGTGTATTTTTCAAAATTCTTAACTATCAAACCGAGCCAAAATATACTGTTTTATTTATCGTATTCATATTATTACCATACATTCACGGAGACTGGACCGCTGTGCACGTGCAAACCACGAGCCCACTGCGTGATATCGCATGATTGGCCCATTTCACACCACGGCAAAAATCTACACGACATGATAAAATACATTACGGTGGATCGATATTTATTGTTTTACAATTATTTACTTATTTGGCCTGGCAAACGCAATAACCAGAACACCATGAGACCGACCAATCTCCAGTCGATTTTCTTTTGCAGGATTTTTACCCGCGTTTACTCGCTAAATTTAAAAAATGATTTTGATAAAGTTATCAGAAAAATATATTTTGTTAAGTTTAAGTATATTATTTGAATCGGGTTGTGGTCCCGTGGCTAGTGTTGCGGACTCACGGATCAGAGGCCCGAGGTTCGAACCCCCCTCTACCCCAACTTGATTTCCATTTTCTAATAGTGAGTTATTTACAACTCGTTGAAAATGGTCACCAAAATTGAAATATTTGGGTAAATTATAAAAACACTAATAATTATCTTTTTTTTAAAACAATATATTAACCTAGTCGTTTTTATTGATAATTTTATTAAAGTCATTAACTATGGAGTTTTATAATAAAAAAAAAACGAAAAATACAAAAATTATCATATTTAAATAGGTACTAACGAATCTAATAAATGTCAATCCACTATAATTTTACCGTGCCGTTTAGATTAAGGTGACACATCACACATATGTGAAATAGGCTATTCTCCGTCGGGTATCACGCGGCTGGTTTGTTTATTTCGAAATTCTTGTAATAATGAACAGACTTTAGTTTCATAATTTCGAAATTACTATGCTCGTCATGTCACGAGTTCGAATCGGTGAGTTTTCCTGACATTTAAAAGGAAAACCCCATACCTTTCAAAACACGATAAGAGCTTAAAAATATGACTACCCGGAAATCGGAAATCTATCGTAACACATGACAACGCTATAATTGATTGTTCACCTGAACCTGTGACGTTCAAAGTTGTCCATTTTACATTTTAGCTAAATTTCGCCGTACAATTACCGCGCGTAAGAAAACGTTTTTTATATCAGATTTCCCGTAGTACTGAACTTTCTTATTCTGTTATTGAAGTTTAGTTTTGGAATTTTATCAAAGAATATCTACAAATTGTATGTTTTTAAGTATGTATCATTTGTTTTTTTAATTACCTTGTAAAATAAAATGAAATAGACAAATAAAATAAATTATAGCAAAATAACATTTAAATACGGAATACAATAAATTTGTTTTGTTTTTTAATTTAATGAAAAATATTTTCAAAATTAAAAAAATGTCTCAAAACAGAAATAATAATTTGTTTACAAATAACTTTCAAAAACACATCGGTACAATAAAAATTCATGTAATCACAATATGAGATATAGATTTAATGAAACAATTTATGCGAATAAACATGTTTTTAGAATTTTCTATTTAAAAAGATCTCCATTTTTGTTTAGACATATATCTTTCTCAATCAAAGTTTCCGAGAGTTTAATTTGGTGGATGTTATTTAAGTGTTGGACATACTGAATTATTTGTAAATGTTTTACTTACTGAAAATAATTTAGAAAATTTAAAAATAAATTGCAAAGATTTTTAAAGCAGAAGTTGAGATCAGATAATATTTGATTAAAAAGTGTATTTTATACTTTGAGGATTGTAAATATTGTGATTGAACCTATTATATATAATATTAAATATGTTTTTTATTCATGTATCCAGTAGAACTCCGTTTATCCGGACTCCAGTAATTCGTATTGCTAAATATCCAGATCGTTATCGGGACATAAAAAATAAGGGAGAAGTTTTTAATATGATTCCAATTCGCTGTATTATTTCAAAACCAATAAAATCTAGCACTTATTAATCCGGATATTTGGAGATTTACTGTACCTACAAATTTCCATTTGTAAATATCGACAGCGAAAATGTAAATAAACCCTTCAATTTATGTGTTATTAAATGTTCTAAGGGATAGTTGCACTAAACATGTAAGCCAAAAAACATCTTCGTCACAATAATCAAACCCTTATCTGCACCCTGGCGGTGCATAGGCTACTGCATTGTTAAATCAAATGCAGCGTCCCTCGATCATCGGTTACATGAGGGTAAGGTGATAAGTTCTACGCTTCAGCTGCCTGTCCAGGGCAGTTAAATATTGTAGTGTAAAAATACCTACAAAATAAATATTTCATGTTAACCTTCGCCCGTCTTATGGCAAAAAGATGCATCTGAAAAAAGCTTAAATTAAGATGATCGTCTGTGATATGTTTAATGGGATTTAAATGAGAACTTTTCTATGGTTATACAAAGTTGCCGATTGGCTATTGAAGCCTTATAACAAAATAATCTTAAATATCATGTGAAAGATCTCAGAGTAGAATATTTTGTGCCGTATTTTGGCAAATCGGTGCATCGTATTCATTAATTTGTAGCAATATTTAAAAAAAAAATATTTTAAAAAAAAAACGTGAAAAATACGTAATCGTTTTCAAGCTATAAATAACACAATTCAAAAAGAAAAAAATCAAAAACTCTACTAAATCTATGTTCTGGAATCAAAGGGTTAACGCATTTTACATTTCCACTGTCGATATTATATTTTTAGGGATAAAAATGACGCAAAATATCCCAATTTACATTTTACATATTATTTAATTAAATATACTAAAATGTATTTACAATTCTTGTAGTTTAGTGACAGATTATGGCATCAAATGGCCTCGTGGCCATTTTTAAAGTATTTTTTGGTATTATCATCAAATCATGGCCAGATTGTATGGTAACTTACCGATATAAAAATTACGCATCAAAACTAGAATTCGGCTTTGTCGTAATTATTTTGATTCAGTATCATTCAAAAATATATTAACACTAAATATTTTATATACATCAGGTTAAAAATACGTAAATTAATTTATGACATCTTAAAAACAATTATAATCAGTCTTTTATTACGTTGGTTGCACAGAAATTAAATTAACTATTATATAGATTGATAACACTCGCGTGTCTAATTAAGAAATTAATAAAATCGATGGTTACGCTATTGGAGTTGTGATTATAGCTTTTGTATTGAAAGTTTTAAATTGATAAGCTTTTTGTCTATTTTTTAAAAATCACTGTTTTGGGATTTGTACTTTATACGAACGTTTTGTACTAAAAAAAAGGAGAAAAAATGTTTACGGATTATACTGATTATAGAAATTTAATATGTATAAGCAATGAGTTTACTTCACTTTTAAATGTCAGATAGTTTATTTGACCTGAAAGAGGCTCATATAATGTAATATGTAGCATACGTTAAAAAAGGTATAAAAATATTATTTTACATTTTTCAAATATATTTGCTGCATAAAATGTATATTTAAAGCATTAACTTTACGGTAATTAATTATATAATTGAAACAAGAACACTTTGTTTTTTAGCACTTATTAATTAATTTAATTACCGACCGGTTAGGTAATAAATCAAGTCTTTATGTCAAGTGTTATTTTCCGTTGAAATTCGATCATTTGCACCTGTTTTCAACAAATTAGACAAAAGCGGACTATATTATGAACTATTGTTTATTTATTCAAAAAAATATATATCAATTTAAAATGTTTCAGTAGTTGTCTACGTTTGATGCTCAAAGTGTTTTTATTTTAATTTAGATTATATTAATTACATTTCACTTTTATTTTGTGAGTTTTTTATGCATGAAGTTGCATTGCATTTTTTATCAACACGACAGGACATTTTGAAAATCGCGTACTATAG
The DNA here is from genome assembly GCF_059751315.1 of Micrasema longulum. NCBI lineage: Eukaryota > Metazoa > Arthropoda > Insecta > Trichoptera > Brachycentridae > Micrasema > Micrasema longulum. Next base: position 116,196 of record NW_028279030.1, read on the forward strand.
GTGATGGCTGTATTTAATTATTATAAACAATGAAAAGTATTGTTTTTAAATAGTATTGATGGTTATTTTCATTATATAATAACTTGTATTTAAAAATAAGTTATAAATTAAAAATACTTGTGTAACGTACGCGTTACCACGATGAAAGTTTCGCCGGTTCGTCACCCGCGTCTGCCGCAGTCAAGCTTCCCGGCGTAAGTGGGAAGCCGCCCTCCCAGACAGAGCCAAAGACAAAGTCGGAAGGTAGGAGCACAGCTGCGCCGACCGCAAGTCAACCTCAATAGCCCTGAAAAGGACTTTCCACCCGGTCCAAGTGGTGCAGAGAGGCGAAGGCAGTCAGCAGGCAGAGCGGAGCGAAGAGCGAAGTGCAGGAAGGCGAACAGGACGGAGAACGGAATAAAACACGTGTGAACTGTTCAGAGTTAGGAACTCAACTGATTTAATATCTCCCATTGACCGCCTTATAAAGCGGTGCGCGTCGGGCTCCGTGAGTCGGCCATCCCACCCGCGCCGGCTGCCTCGGAGTGGTGGGGGTAATCTTTCCCCGCCACTCGCTACATGCCGCCGGCCGCAGGTGGCGTAAATACGGGCGCTCAATGCCCGTACGGGCCATTTCGTCGGCAGCCGCGACGCGCGCAACATGACATTTACATAATATATTTTTGTACATTTTATTCATTTTAACCTAGCTATTTTTCCCCGGTAATACTGAGGCCAGGCTCGAAAGTGACCATTTTATCTTTATTGAGAGCCCAGCCATCAGTTCTATACATTTACCGGGGATCCTTTCTAATTATTGTATTATTTTAATTTATTCGATTTTACGCGTCCGGAACACTCCCCCCGTGCAGCTAGTCTGTACTATTTTCCTGCTGGGCGCGTTGTTCCTCTTCCTTCATTAGTACGGCGATCTTCACCGCTGGTCTGGTGTAGGTGCCGTTGGTGGTCCGCACCTCGGCGACTCGTACTTGTCCGTCAGCTGCTGGTTCTGCACGGGTGACTCTGCCGCGAGGCCAAGAATTCCGCGGCAGATTTGGGTCCATGATGAGCGCGAGGTCCCCGACCTGTATTGGAGGCGCGGGCTCGCGCCATTTCTTCCTGTGCGCCAAGGTGGGAAGATACTCCTTCAGCCATCGGCGCCAAAACATGTCGGCCATTTTCTGGGCGATCCTCCATTGCTTATGAAGGCAGGCCCCTTCTTCCCTTTTGTTATAATATGCCAGAGTTGGCTGTGTGTTGGCTGACCCGAGCAAGAAGTGGTTCGGGGTCAGCGGTGCTTCGTCGTTGGGCTTGGTTGACACATGCGTGAGCGGGTGATTGTTCACGGTGTACTCTGCTTCAGCCAATATGGTTTTGAGGGTCTCCTCTCTTGGAGCCTGCTCGTTGAGGGTTGCGTGGAGGGCTCGTTTTACAGATCTCACGAGTCTTTCCCACGCTCCCCCCATATGAGGTGATGAGGGTGGAATGAATTTCCACTCAATTTTGCGAACTGTAAGTTCGGCGAGCATTCTGGGGTCCGCCAGGAGCTCGTCTACGGCCTGTTTCAGCTCTTTGTCCGCTCCCCTGAAGTTGGTAGCGTTGTCCGAGTATAACGCGTGTGGGCAGCCTCTGCGGGCGGCCATCCTTCTTATGGCCATTATGGCGGAGTCGCTTTCGAGGGACGACGCTAGCTCCAGGTGGATCGCGCGTGTGGTGAGGCAGGTGAACAGTGCCCCATAGCGCTTTTCTTTTCTTCGGCCGTTGGTGATCATCATCGGCCCGAAGAAGTCAAGCCCGCAGTGCGTGAACGGCGGCGTCCTGAAGGCCAGTCGGGCCTCAGGCAGTTGCCCCATCAGCGGGGGTTGGGGCCGGCTGCGCAGCATTTTACACAGCGGGCACCATCGTGTTATCTTCCTCACAGCCCCGCGGAGTCGCAGGATGAGGTAGCTGGCTCTCAGGTCGGCGATCGTCCTCTCGACTCCCGGGTGGCCACCCTTCCGGTGGCTGTGCGTGATCAGCAGCCGGGTGTATGGGCAGGTCCCGTCCATGATAGGCGGCGCGCTGCAGTCCTCTGCGAAGCTCTGTGCCGCTTGGATGCGCGTTCCCATCCGGATGACTCCCTCTTTGTCTAAGAAGGGTGCCGCTGCATGGAGGCGGCTGTGCGGCGGGATAGGCGCCTTTCGTCTCAGGAGCTCCAGCTCTTCTCCGAAAGCCGTCTCCTGGGACCGCTTCAGCAGCATGATTTCTGCGGCCCGTGTTTCTGAGGCGTGAAGTTCAAAGGTCCCCCCTGGGGACGGTAGGGACTCGTGGCGGCGGCATCGTGCGATGAATCGCAGCACCCATGCCGTCGCCCTGACGAGTCGGGTCCACGACGAGAAGCGCTGCACCTGGGGTAGGGCCTCCGTCCGTCTGATGTGGCCCACGAAGTGGCGGGGTTGTTTCCGCTCCAGCGTCTTCTCGTCCGGTTGTTGTAGTAACTTCTTCTCTTTCGGCCAGTCGGCTTCCCCTTTTCTCAGGAAGCCGGGGCCTCCGAACCATAGTCCCGACCTCGCAAGGTCGGGTGGGCCCTTGTCGCGGGTCCCTATGTCGGCTGGGTTGTCCTTGGTGGGGACCCATTTCCAGTCCCGTACGTCTGTGAGCTCGTCAATCTCGCCCAGCCTGTTTGCGACGAACGTGCTGTACCGCAGTGGGTCGGTTCGCAGCCAACACAGGACCGTGCTCGAGTCCGTCCAGAACACGGTTTGGGTGATGAGAGCTCGACTCTCTTTTTTTATGGTGGCGGCCATCCTTGCCGCTAGTAGCGCTGCCTGGAGTTCTAGTCTAGGCACTGACAGAGGCTTTAGGGGGGCCACCTTGCACTTCGCCATTGCGAAACTTGTGGTATCGGCCCCCACAAAGTATGCCACTGTGCAGCATGCCTGCTCTGACGCGTCGCAGAACACGTGCAGTGTCACGGGTTCTTTCTGCCCTTGCAGCGAGCATCTCGGTATTGTACAGCCGTTCGCTGCCAGCAGGTCGCGCCATTCCAACCACTTTTCGGCGTGGTCCGGTTGCAGCGGTTGGTCCCAACCTGTGTTTGTCCTCCAGATGGCTTGCAGCAATATCTTCGCCCGTATCGTGAGGCACGCAATGAAGCCTACTGGGTCGAAGATACTCATGGCGGCGCTCAACATGCCGCGCTTGGTGGGTCGCTCCGGGATGGCTGCACTTTCGGCTCCGTGCCGAAATATAAATAGGTCGCTCTTGGGATCCCATACGATCCCGAGGACCCGCTCCGTCATTACTTCTTCCCCTATGGTGACTGCTGTATTGGCCCGGTCGTCGGCCTTTACTTCTTCCAGGACATCTGGTTTGTTTGAAGCCCACCCGGTGAGCCGGAACCCGCCATTGCCGAGTACGAGGGTAACATCGCGTACCAGGCTTGCAGCTGTTTCTTCGCTGTCTGTGGCGTCTAGGTAGTCATCCATGTACATATTGTGCTCGATCGCCTCTGCTGCGGCGGGAAATTCTTTCGCGTGTGCTCGTGCGACTGTGTTTCGCACGAATTGCGCGCTGCTGGGTGAGCACTTCGCTCCAAACATCATGGACGCGAAGACAAACGTGTCGGGCTCCTGCCCGTCCTGCGTCCGCCATAGGAACCGCTGCGATTGCTGGTCGGCTTCCCGGATTCTTATCCGCAGGAACATCTCCCGTATGTCGGCCGCGATGGCTACTCGTCCCTCTCTGAAGCGGATCACGTTTCCGAGGAGGGATGAAAGCAGGTCAGGTCCCGTCAGTAGATGGTCGTTCAACGCCGTCCTCTGGAACTGGGCGGCGGCGTCGAACACGACCCTTATCTTGCCAGGCTTGTTGGGGTTTGTCACCGCGAAGTGGGGCAGGTACCATTTGCGCGAATGGTGGGCGTCTACCTCCTCGCGGCTTAGTTTGACGGCGTATCCCTTTTCAATGTAGTCCGCCATCTTGGCGCGATATGCGATCGCCAGTATCGGATCCTTCCGTAGTTTATTTTCCAGGGAGTGCAGCCGCTTCATGGCTGCTTGCCGGTTGCAGGGCAAAGAATCTCCGTCTTTCGCCCACAGTAAACCGGTCTCCCATCGTCCGGATGGTAGTTGTGTGGTTGAGCTGCTCATGAGCTCCGCCGCTCGCACATCTGCGGCGCGGCAACGTTCCAGGGTGGTTACACCTAGCGAGTCAACGGCGAAGCTCTTCTTTACCAGTTCCGCTAAGTCCCTTTCACCCTGGCCGTCTGGGGGTAATTCAAAGGCGGGGTGCACAGCCCCGCCGTAGGTGACGGCTCCTAGGGCCGTCTCGATGGTTAGCCGCCCGTCCTCTTGTAGGACTGGCGGGCCTGTAGATACCATTAGGGTGGCGTAATCAAGACCGATTAACATCTTCGGCTTGATGCCTGGCCCGTGTGTCTTGGTGCTCTTTCGGTTGCGGTGCGGCAGATCCATGACCCGCACCGTCTGTGCCTGGACACCAAATTCTTTGTTTCCTTTAACGAGGATTACGGATACACGCTGTGATTGTAGCGTGTCCGTGTTCCCACTGGCACCGATGAGTCTCAACTCCTCGCAGGCCCCGGTGGCGCCCACTGCACGGGCGACATCCTCCTCGAGGAGAGTTACCGATGAACCCTCGTCTAGTAGTGCGTGGATCTCCATTGACCCACGCGGGCCCTTCAAGGTTACTGGCACTACCTTGAAGGTCACTGGGACTTCCGTTCGCCTTGTCAATAAGACTTGCTCGTTCGGCGTACTGTCCACTCTCTCGCGGTGTAGTGACCGATGATGCCGCCCGTGGCACTCGTCGCACTTCGCCGCTTCACAGGTGGTCGTTTTGTGTCCCGGTTCTAGGCATCCGTAGCACACGAACTTGGCACGCACAATTGTCCACCTCTCCTCTACCGTTTTCCGGAGAAACTTCCGGCATTGTCCGAATGCGTGTCCACTCATGTCGCAGAACAGGCATTTTTTGTCCTGAGTGAGAAACACGTGCCTTTCTTGGGTACGCCTTTTCTCCACTCGGGCGGGTTCCGTGCTGATCCCGATGCAACCCGCATTCGGTATTGCACCGGTCAGTCTCGCTAGCCACAGTGCCAGATCCCTGGGGGTAGCTTTTCTCACGGTATCCGCTCGTGACATAATCCACATCATCCTCTCGACTCGTGGCAGCTTCTGAGTCATCTCGGACAGAAGCTTCGGGGAGGAGAGGTGGCTTCCATCGAGGCCCTCTACGGTCGATACGACGTTTCTTATCGCGACCGCGTAGTCCGTCAGGGCCTCCAGGGATGCGTTGTCGGCCAGTTTAGGGAGTTTTCTTATCCGCTCCAGTACTCTGTCCACGACGATCTCCGGGTGTCCAAAGGCGGCCTCTAACATCTTCACAATGTCCGGCACATTTCGGGGATCTACCAGCAAAGACGACACTGTGGCCTTGGCCCGTCCTGTGAGGGCTCGTTGCAGACGGAGAATGTTCTCCGCGTTTGTAAGGGAGCACATCTGTGTCGATTGATCAAATTGTGCCTTAAATATTCGCCATTCTAGCGGGTCGCCGGAGAATTGCGGTAGATCCCTAGCGCCGGTTTGCCTCGCCATGAACGTGTGCCACTCCGGCGGCTGTCTGTATTTCGTCACAGGCTCGCCGGTGGCACCCGGCGGCATGTATTCCGTGGGTAGCCCCTCTTGTACCCACGCGCTCACCGGGTCACGAAACTCGTAGCCCCCCAGTGGTATAGTACGTGCCGCTACGGGCTCGCCTGGCCCGGCGGCGTAGCGTACGTCGGCGTCCTCCCTTCGGCTGTGTGCAGGTGGCGCCTCATTGTCCCGATGCCGCTCATTGTAGCGGCCTTGTAAATGTGCGTTTGTCGCTCCGGCGTAGGCCGGCTCAGCGGCGTAGCGTGTGTTGGCGGGCTCCTTCATCCTGGAGTCCGTCTCTGCGACCGGGTGCCTCCGTGGCACCCCGTCTCTCACCCGGCCGCTGTCGTAGTGGCTCGGCGGAAATGTGTACGCCGCTCCGGTGTCCTCCGGATCAGCGGCGTAGCGTGTGTTGGCGGCCTCCTTCGTCCTGGAGTCCGCCTCTGCGACCGGGTGCCTCCGTGGCACCCCGTCTCTCACCCGGCCGCTGTCGTAGTGGCTCGGCGGAAGTGTGTACGCCGCTCCGGTGTCCTCCGGATCAGCGGCGTAGCGTGCGGTGGCGGCCTCCCTTGCTCTGAAGGCTGCTTCCGTGTCGGCGACAGGGCGCTTCCATGCGGCCCCGTCTCTCACCCGGCCGCTGTCGTAGTGGCTCGGTGGATGGATGTACGCCGCTCCGGTGTCCTCCGGATCAGCGGCGTAGCGTGTGGTGTGGCGTGCGGCGGCGGCCTCCCTTGTGCTGAAGGCTGCTTCCGCGTCGGTGACAGGGCGCTTCCAAGCGGCCCCGTCTCTCGCCCGGCTGCTGTCGTAGTGGCTCGGCTGCTGGATGTACGCCGCTCCGGTATCCTCCGGATCAGCGGCGTAGCGTGCGGCGTGGCGTGCGGCGGCAGCCTCCCTCGTACTGAGGGCTGCGTCGGTCCTAGACGCGTCTGACGTCAGCGGCAGCGGCTTGTGAGCCGGTTCCGACGTCCCGTGCGATGTGAGGTCCCTCTCGATGGTGGGCGTGAGGGGGGTTGCCATGTCTCGTCTGGCGTCCTCTCTCGCGTTGGCGGCCTTCAGCGCGGCGATGATCTCGTTGAGGCTGCTCACCTGCCTCTCGTGATGCGCCTCGCGTTCCTCCATCTGTCGGCGAAATGTCGCCGATGAGATGGACCGCTCCGAGGGTGCGGATCCCTCGTCCGAGTCCTTTTGTTCCTCCAGAAGTCCTTGATGAGGCTCCTCCTGGCAGTCGTGTGAAGGCCCTGGCTGGGGCTCCTCCTGATGTGCTCGTACAGACCCCGGTTGGGGCTCCTGAAGCTCCTCTTCGTGCTCCGTGCCGGCGTCTCGACGCGTTCCCGAACGCGTCGACACAGGCGATCTGTTGACCGGCATGCTGTAGGTGTGTTGTAGACTGGAGACCACTGGCGACGATCCTTAGCTCCGAAGGACCAAATGTAACGTACGCGTTACCACGATGAAAGTTTCGCCGGTTCGTCACCCGCGTCTGCCGCAGTCAAGCTTCCCGGCGTAAGTGGGAAGCCGCCCTCCCAGACAGAGCCAAAGACAAAGTCGGAAGGTAGGAGCACAGCTGCGCCGACCGCAAGTCAACCTCAATAGCCCTGAAAAGGACTTTCCACCCGGTCCAAGTGGTGCAGAGAGGCGAAGGCAGTCAGCAGGCAGAGCGGAGCGAAGAGCGAAGTGCAGGAAGGCGAACAGGACGGAGAACGGAATAAAACACGTGTGAACTGTTCAGAGTTAGGAACTCAACTGATTTAATATCTCCAATTGACCGCCTTATAAAGCGGTGCGCGTCGGGCTCCGTGAGTCGGCCATCCCACCCGCGCCGGCTGCCTCGGAGTGGTGGGGGTACTCTTTCCCCGCCACTCGCTACATGCCGCCGGCCGCAGGTGGCGTAAATACGGGCGCTCAATGCCCGTACGGGCCATTTCGTCGGCAGCCGCGACGCGCGCAACATGACATTTACATAATATATTTTTGTACATTTTATTCATTTTAACCTAGCTATTTTTCCCCGGTAATACTGAGGCCAGGCTCGAAAGTGACCATTTTATCTTTATTGAGAGCCCAGCCATCAGTTCTATACATTTACCGGGGATCCTTTCTAATTATTGTATTATTTTAATTTATTCGATTTTACGCGTCCGGAACAACTTGGAACACTTCCATTAATTTATTTGACCAATTGGCGTTTTCTCCTCTAACGGGTATCTTCAGACTGGTAAATATTATACAGTGTTAAAATCATTTATTATTTTTATACAAAACAAAAACAGTTTTCGAAATTGTAATTTTCAAGATGTCCGCCTGGCCGTTGAATTAATGGCCGATTGTAGTTCGGTGAAAAACTACATATTAACAGATATGATTAAACAAGTCGAGTATTTTCACAGAAAATTCTCGATTGTACATAATTCCACATTTATTCCATTAGAATATTTCTAAACAACCACCAATTTGACTTAATTAAAAATTGAAGCAACGACTGAACATATAGACGTCTTTTTAATTAAAAATGTTTGATGTTTTATATCGTTGCTTCAAAATTTTAATGCCCGTATCAAAATCACCTCTAAATAATATTTTTTAATACATGTTTTAATAAGAAAAGATTCTGCTATAGGAAACAAAAAATTTTGTCAATGTGTCGGAAAAAACAATCGGTTAATTTAATAGTTGAAATCGATACAATAACCGGTTGAAGGTATCAAATCAGGTGGTCAAATCATTCAAGACATTACAATAATATGAATGCAGTTTGTCAGGCAGAGTAAAATTGTTTGGGTCATTTTGGCTCGGTAATAATTGCGTTCGTTCGATTCAAATGAAAAATAGCAAAGTCACCTATCTAAATACTACGTGTAATTACAGTGTTGCATATTCGAACATTGAAATGCTCCGAGAAGCGAAGGATTAAGTTAAATTCTAATGGTAACAAGAAGGGAAGCCATGGCAACGAATCCAACACCGCGTTGGGTAATTTCTCAAAACTAGCTGAAAGTTTAATTCTGCTAGAACTATGCAATGTCACGCTAACTGCGCAAATACTTCCATTTCCAGTTTGATGTAGAAGGAATTTATATCTTAATCTTCCATTAGAAATTAATATACGGTATAAATAATATAATTAAATAGATGATCTAATATCACTGTCCCCACCTTGCTTTCGACACAAAATGGACTAAAATGAACATTACCTAAAATCACATTGACTTAAAACACATTCTCGTCTATAGCATCTTTTAAATACTTAATTCATAGAGAGGCAATCACTATATTAATATCACAGTAGTAATGTTTATAGAGAACTCGGTCACCGGACATCCTTGGTCGCCTGGCTGCTGTCCGCGTTGCCGAGGGATCCGATCACTATACTCTCCAGGCAGTTCTTGGTCGGGAGTTCGAGGGAGTTTCTCCTTATAATCGTGTCAGGGTCGGCGGCCAGTTGCGAGTCTTGGAAGAACTTGCATCTTTGGGATTTGCGACCCCATATTCTGGACTGCGCGCGGACCCGCTTCAAGATGGATTTCCCAGGGGGACAGCTCAGCAAGTCCGGGACGTGCTTCCCGCGGGCTTCGCTCTCCGCCGCGAACGCTCGCAGAAGCTTCCACGCCTTCTGAGACGAGTTTCTAGAAGCTCTCCAGCTCCTCTCTGTACTCAAAGAAGACGCCCTCCGCAAGGGCGCTGGGAGCGGACTCATGTCCTCCGAAGACCTCCGACAGCACAACCTGCACAATTCTTCTTTGATCCTCGTGCTTCGGTACGCGAACACGAAAGGGGATATCGTCACTCCCACGAAGAGAGCGTAGATCCCCGTCAGCCCGATCGCAGGAACTACCTGGATCAAGGCCGCGGGGAGTTGGGTGCTCAGAGCGAGAATGATCACTAAAGAGCTAATACGAGCGGCTCTAGATTCTTCCTTGTATCTAAAGAGAGACGCGTTCGATATACGGCATCGCAGAGACGTCATGTAGGAAGAAGCGCATCTCGGAGGAGGAGACGGCACTCGACAGTCGCTGGAGCCGAAGTTGGGGCTGGAGCGGACGGTCTTCAGTCCGGTAGACGGTAACGTCTGCGTGATCTTATAAATATCGTCGTGAGATAATCCTTTCCTTTCTTTCTCATGCGTGAGCTTCAAGCACAAGGGAGCAGGGAACGGTCTGTTGACATCCAATAAAACGCTTCTCAGAGATCGCGACAGCGCCGGTTCGTATATCGGAGGAGGCTGCGCGACAGTAGCACTTTCGCTGCTCTCGCTGCCGACGGACTTCTTGTCGCAACTCATCAAGAGCCCGACGCTTTCTTCCGTTTTGGGGTCTTCCTTCGGCGAGCGGTCGATCTTCAGCGACATCAGCGGTGGCGGCGCAGCGGGCGGCTTGGCGCTCTTATGCGCGGCGACGGAAATCCTCACGTACATCCAGCACACCGCGAGCAGGGAAGAACAAACCAAGACGAGGAAGAAAGAGGAGTTGACGATTCTCGGGATGTCGTAAGCGGCGCTTGTGCCGTGCCGCGCCCCGCAAAGGTTCCACACGCTCGGTCGAGTGCTGGGGACGACGGCGGTGGTCACCGCGAACGCTATCGCCAGCGTCCACTGGATGCAGACCGCCAGCGTGGCTTTGGCGTAGCTGACCTTGGAGTGGTAGTGCAGAGGGTCCGTGACCGCCATGAACTGGTCCCCGGCGATGAGCAGCACGGCGAGGGGCCCGGCCAGGGCGGCCAGGGCGGCGCCCCCCTCGGCGGCTGCGCAGCCAGGGCCCCAGGGCTCCAGCACGGGGTTGAGTATCAGCAGCGCGCCCAAGAACAGGCAGCTGATTAGGTTCCCCGCCAGGAGGTTCATCACGAATCTGAAAAAAAAAAAAATCTTTTAAATTTGTAATCAAATATCGATATTTTCAATGTGTGTTTATGGGCTCGAGCTAAGGATTTTATTAAGGAACACGTGTTGTTTTTTGTGAAAGGTAACGATTGACATGGAAGTTCAAGAACCTACATTTACCCATATTTCTAATATATTTTTGTAGATACAAGATTGAACTCAAGAGGAATTTTATTAACATTTTGAGCACCGGCCGAATACACATAAAACTTACCCTGTGCCCGGCCCATTTTTGTGAAATTTCATGCTTTGTGAAGGGTTTTTTAAAAGTGGCATAATTATGAAAATACTGGGTTAAATCAATTGAAACTCCTCAAATTTATTTGAAACAATTTAACAAGTCATTTTTGTATGATAGTTTTGCCAACATTTGCCTTTATGGAGAGCCACATTGCAATGTTCGCACATATACAGGGTCTCACTCCTTTTTTTGTGCTTTGTATCCGGAGTCCGGAGCCGTGTGAACACGTGATCATAATAACCACGCGTCGTGTCCCGGCCCCGTGTTTCCACGTAATTTACCAGCAGCGAAAAATTATTGATAAAAGTCACTAGATGTCAATAAAATGCACTTTTTTGGACAGCTGGTAAACCACGTGAAAACACGGGACCGGGACGCAACGCGTGGTTATATAATCACGCGTTTACACGGCTCCGGGATACGAGGGGTTAAGACAAATCCTGGTTTAGTATGAACGGGAAAGATATTTTACTTATCCCTATATTTGTGTATTAAAAAAAATAGAAAAGAGAAACCCACAACTAATATTTCCATTTTCGGACCATTTCCTAAAAATCGTAAATAACTGGGAATTGAGTTATAGTGGAGTGGGATTTGAAGATCGGAACTTTGGCCACAACACTACCGCAAGACCACAACTCGGTTTATTTGAAGAAAAAAAGGTAAATTAAATTAAATAGATTATTTGCAATATATCATCATATCAATTATACAGCACAAAATATCTTTATATACTTTCAAGACACCGTATATATGAAGGAATTATGCCTTAAATTAGTTTGGATAAACGGTTTTATTTTTCAGCTCGTGGGAAATAGAGGATATGGAAGAAGTACCACATTATCTTTAACATAATATTTTATTTTTTCTTTCTTATGTTATACAAAAATATTCTAACATAACTATTTTTAATTTTAATTTACTTTGTTTTAATTTACTTTGTTGAAAAAAAAAAATGCGAAACGAACTCCCTCTCTAAACACAAGTATCTACTTTATTAGAGAGGTAGAAACGTTATATATAAGGTGTTCTAAATATTTACCTATTTTGTATTTCAAAAATGTATTTTGTAAAAAAAAAAATATTCAATAAATAAAAAAAAAATAAAAAAAACTATCCATTGTTTATTATAGGAGCAAAAATTCATTAACATATTCTTGTATACCCACGAACAGGCAATGCCTTTGTGGGATTTTTTGTTTACTATTTTTCTATTAATATGTATTTTGTTGATATGCAATTATGCTTTATTTTTTTTAATACTCTGTTTTATTATTATGTTTATTGTTAAAAAAACAAAAAAATAAAATAAAAAATATTTTTAAAAAATAAAAAAAAGTTATGTAAAATACACTACAAAACCTAGACCAATTGAGAACAAAATAAATGTATTTCTTGAAACGGATGGGAAGCGATCCTTGGGCGCCTATTTTTATTACGTTCGCGAAAAAAATATATGAAATGACTGAAGTCTATGCAAAAACTATATTATATGCTAACTATTGTGGGCAACAGGAGATTAAAATTATATAAATGGATTACAAAGACAGCAAAATAAAATATTAAAATTAGTATATGACGTCCCTTATCTAACAGCAACTAAAGAACTCTTTATCATATCCAACATTCTATAACGAGACTAATGAACCAGGGACCAAATTCATTCAATAAACTATTAGACAAAACTCAACTAAATACTCAGACAACCTTTACAGAAGATGTTAAAAATATTTATTTATTTATTAAACTTTTTGTACATAATTTTATTTGTACATTGGCGGGCTTATTGCCAAATGGCAATTTCTTCCAACCAACCAATAAAATAACAGTTTTATTTTTACATTTCAAGTTATAGAACATATTCAATAGAAAAAAAGCTAAAGATATATAAAAATAGAAATAACGTATTTGTTTATAAATTACCTTAAATCAAAACTATTACTCAATGGTAAAAAGGAAAAAAGAGGAAAAAGGAAAAAAGAGGAAAAAGGAAAGGAGGAGAGATTAAGGAAAAGAAAGGAGATGTAATATTATCATTAACAAAAGAATATGAGTTTAAAAAAAGAAAAAATATATTGTTTAATTAATGTAATCCGTAAGGGTTTATAAATAAATTTTTCAAATAATAAAAAAAATAATATAATCTTCTCTAAAAGAACACCGCCAACACATGTTTCAATAATTTGTCTCACTCTGTTCCATTGAAATATTGCGTATCGTATCTTTTTCAACTTATTTTTAAATGTACCTACACTTAAGAAAATATTTAGTTTTATATAAATTATCCTTACACTGTATAATATTCACCAGTCTGAAGATGCCCATTAGAGGGTGAAAGCGCTAATTGGTCAAATAAATAAGTGGGAGTGTACCAAGTATTTTTAAATGAATTTACTTTTTTACATTACAATAGAATTCCATCAAGAATTGTTAATAAATAATTTAAATAAAATAAATATAATTATATATATATATATTGTAACGTAAATATGTCATCTTGCCCCGTTTTTAAGCAACGCGCAAATACTTACGTTTCCGAAAGTATATTTTGAGCAAATGACGCGGTTTCAAAGATTTTTGTTGCCAGATTACGGGCCGATGTTTACCGACACTACAAATTATACTGTCGGAAATGTAAGTATTTTCGCGGTGCTTAAAAACGGGGCAAGATGACATATATACGTTACAATATAAAACGGAATTATTTAGATAATTTACCTTTTTATATATTATACATACTATATGATTATTGACGTATAATGGAATTCTCCTAAACATTGCATGATTATCAAAGTGCATAATCAAGTTTATCCTAATGTCAATATTTATTGCGATACGAGTAAGTATGTAAGAAATGGCAAACCTTAAACCATAATGTAGCTGATTATTTTGCATTTAAATATAAATTATGCACTTTCAAACCACATAGTAGGTACTAGTTAGCCTTCGCTAGGACATTAATATTATTAACAATGTAAATAATAAATATGATGAACTTATAAATGGAGTCTTTGAATTAAATTCTAATAAATGTCATTATAATACTATACATACTTTTGACGTCTTGGAAAATTTCTACCAACCCAGCTTGAAATTCGCAGCCGCAGTGTTAGATCGTTTCCTTATTTTATCGTCGACAAACGGTGCATAGTAAATTGCATTAGTACTGAAATCGCAACAACAATTAAACGCAGTTATGCAGAAAGCAGCCAGCCATAGAAAAGTGAAATTGAGATAAAAGCACCTTTATGAAACGAGTGAACAAAAACACAACAGTTGGAATGTTTTTGACTTTGACAAATGATAAACAATGAATACATTAAATTTGGTAATGTATCCAAAATAAAACAAACGACGATCAGCTTTCCTTACTCTAAAACACCCCGATCTCTATAATAGATAGTCAAATTCGCGACTAAGGTGTTATTGCTAATACGAATCTCATGTTTAATATTCATATTGAATCAGTCCTGAAAAAACAAATTAAATGGTCGGACTCATTATGCGGGCATTGAAACCATTTAAACATGCAGAGACATGAAGAACTTTACAAAACATTTGTTCGTCCCCAGCTAAAATACTGTGCTCCTATTTGGTCACCTTACTATAATGTAAGTATTAATAGACTAGAGAGGCCTAAAACTTTTTTTAAGCAGGTCGACTACCGGGTAAACATTTACTTCTCTAACCACGCGAAAAGTATGCAGTACCATGGAATAAACTCTCTTAAAAATCGAAGAATAATGTCTAGTATTTTTTTTTTAATAACCGTGTCACAAATTCTTAGGATTCTCAAATCGAGTGTTGTATTGACAAATCAATTGAATTTATATAAAAATGTTCAATTTCCTTAAATGTTACATTTGACTTGTGTACAATGCACTTTAAAATATAGACTTCCTGGAATCCATACACCATAACTTATATACACGGATTGATATTTCAAAAGAGACTGGTTTTAACAAATTACAACAGAGATGGAGAATACCTTAAATAAGGGAATATGGAAGACTAGGCATTTACAGGGCTTATGGCCTGTCATTGGCTGGTTGAAGTGGCCACTTTACACACTGTGTAACATTCACCATTTTGCCTATGTTTGAACATCCACATTTCTTCAATTCTTCCATTTGTTGATTTAAGTGAGGTTAAGAGCTGAAACCTTTATTGTTGTGAAGAGATTCATCTGATTGAATTATTTCACATACAAGCCTAGTATTTGAAATAATTAACTCTAACTTCATTTTGATTTGATGCGCCTGAACTACTGAGCTCAATAAAATGAAATATCCAAACTAGAAACCTCAGACAAAACTTACTCTTTTATACCGATAACCATATAACTTACTATGGTTTTCATTCCCCTATGCCCAGAATTCTTAGGTCTGCCAACAAACATACCAGTCTTGATTTCTTTGATAACAAGTTGTCTTCTTTTAAACGATCACTGAATCAAATTCAATTATAAACACCCCTCTCCCGCTTCCACTCCCACAAAGTCTACTATAAACCATTGAGTCTTTCTAATTTTTTAATAATAATTTTCTATGCATAAATGTGTCCATAAAAATACCCACTGGGCGTATATATAAATAAATAAATAAATAGTAACTGTATTTTTTAAAATTAATAAAGTGATTTTAGTATGTATTTGTAATTGTTAAATTGCTAATAAAAAAATACCCTTTGAGACCAAATGCATGTTCAATCGAACATTGCAGTAACTTCTAAACCATTAGGAATAAAAATATAAAAAATACATAAAAAATGTTTAAATAATTTTCTTATCAAGCATCAAATATTTTTTACAACTTCCAGATTTAATTCAGGTTTCAAATGGTTAATAACTCCAATACTTTTTTAATAAAGAAATTTTCTTAATTATATTAAAGTTTATATTACCATTTCTGTCATGTGTTTTTTTTTCGTAATGAACAATGAAATACCTCTATTTTGGTTCCAGTATCGTAGCCTGACCGGATTATCAGGGCAGGCTAAAGAAATGTCAAGGCATGCAAAAAAAAAACATGCCTTACTCTGCTGCGGAGATACACACATTTATTCACGCAGTCTACATGCGTTTTTTCTATTTAGTATGGCTTGGTTTAGTTCTTAAAATTTTATGAACTTGGTCAAATCGGACGCATAAAAAATGAGGCCAAAACAGAATAGATAATATACATGTACCAGGTACCTTCGTTTAATCTTAAATAAAGAATTCGTCTTAAGAGTAAAGTTAGGTCAGCTATTAACCATTTATACTGGTATAATTTATATCTTCAAGCATTCTCAAATAGTTGTTTTACAAATCTGTTAAGGCTGTGGTCTGATGAAAAGTAAAAAAATCGTACGATTTAGCCATTATAAAACGCCGTTTTTTTTTCAAAATTGCTCAATGAGAAAATTCGGCGTATTTAATTTTTTTTTTGTTAAAATACTATTAATCTAAGCCAAATATATATTTTTATTTTTTTTATATATCGTATTATCACTGCTATGATTTTTTAAAGATTTCTATTTCTGAAATAACTCCGCGTGTGACGTCAGAGATTTTTCGGCGTGCGTGCATGAAAAGATGTATGAATGTAGAGGGAGCGAGGTCTGTATGCAAAGACAGAGTGATATGACATTCTTTCCTCTCTGCCTACACCCCTACGGGGAAACGGCGTGATGGTTCGTTTGTAAACGGCTCTTAAATTTCTTCTTGGACCAGCTGCTCTTATCAATATTCCATATTTGAGAATCTTTGATCAGGGACATCCCGCTTTAATAACGAATGTCAATCTGTATTACAAGAGCATCACACAAAACGAAATGACCACAAATTGGTTTTATTGCTTTTTATTACGGCATCATTCAAAATGGCGGACGTGGGGACACAAGTCTTGTAGATCGCTCCCGTTACACCGTGCGAAAATATACCAACAAAGGCCTTACTCATAACTGGTATAAACTTACGCCTTGGCATAGTGATATAACGAAGAACTGTACAATATATACCAGGCCCCGAGTATCTCGGCATATATGAAGTAGCTTAGATTAAGATGGGCCGGACATGTACAGAGAATGCCTGATTCACTTGTTCCTAAAAGATTAATGAGCGGACAGCCGGGTGGAAGGAGATCAGTGGGAAGACCCAGGATATGGAAGGATGAAGTGAAAAAGGATGCAGCGCAGTTTCTCCAGGTGGCAAATTGGAAGACGGCGGCTGAGGACAGACAGAGCTGGAGGCGAAAGTTGCAGGAGGTCAAAGCTCGATATAGGCTGTAGCGCCATCGAAGAGAGAGGCATAGTGGTAGACTTTGCAACTCCCCGGTGCAAAGTAGATTTGAAAGTGGCTCGATAATTTGGGAGCCACATGAACTGAAGTACCCTCTTATGATATAAATAATCCAAAAGAAGTTTCTGATATCTCTCTACGTGAGAGAGCGCAGGTATTATCTTTGGCTCTACCCGACCGAGTTTCTCCGGGGCATGCTTGGCTACAATAGTTTAGAGACTAGAAGGAAAGTGTATTTGACTGCACACATTTATTGACTGTTGCGCGGTATGGTTGATAATTCTGAAATTTTGATGAGCATTGGTTTGTATGTTGCTGATAATTACCAAAGACAGCGTCAGCATAGATTGTTTCATACTCCGATATACAGGACCAACATGCCGATGGTTATACCTGTAGGAAGGGCTACCGCCATGCCGAGCAACATCGCTCTGGATGTTGATCTGTTCCATGTATTTGAAGGGGTTTTCGGAGCAGGATTCTCCTATTTCGACAAGAGTCTTATTATGTATTTTTTTTTATTTTTATAATACATACGTCTTTAATTTTATTTTGTTATCTATATTTATTTTTAATAAATGAATCGAATCGAATTGAATATTATAATGATGCGAATACCATCCTAATTATTACTACTGCTACCATCACGCAATTAGGCAGAGAGGATGGACCGCCACCTACGTCTATCCTGACATCCATTTCTAGCTTCTTCCAAATTTATCCATCTTGTTATACAATTCCTTCGGTACTGCCTGTTTTTGACATGACTGGAAGATTTATTGCAATGGCAATCCAATGAAGAAGTTGAGTCCAACGGGAAATTGGATATAAAAAATGTTTTATTACGCGCGGTTAAAGCATTAAACTATAGGGCAAAGTTTGTTAAAATGTATGAAATAAATAATAATAAATATTTTAATAAAAACAAAATACTTTGAACGACGTCAGTAGTTCATATGAATCAAATAATGACGAGAGAGTTGTGAGTTATTTCTGGATTACGGTAAGTCAACGACCAATCGGCAGAACTGACCAAGGAGAAGCGGAAGGGAACTTGAGACGTCACACGCGGAGTAATTTCAGAAATACAAAACGTAAAAAAACATATCACCGATAATACGATGCATTAAAATAAAAATTTGGCTTAGTTTTAGTCAGAAAAAAACAGAACTTCCACACAAATAAAACCTTTAATTTTTTTCTTTTAATTGGCGGGAGTTTCACTCGCGACGCCAGTTTTACAGTTAACCGTTTAACCCACTGCGCCACGGCGCCTGCCGATGAGACTGATCACCTTATTTTATTTATTTATTTTATTTGTATTTATTTAAAAAAAAAAAAAAACAGCCATGTTAGCAAAAATACAATATTTACAAATAAACCAAAATTATAGGCCAATTATAGTTTTCTATACATTACTAAATACAATGTCAAAAAAAAAAGAAAAAAAAGCGTACATTTAAAAAGCCACCCCGCATCATTCCACACGTAAAAAAAAAACAATAATTAAGAAATAGTAAAAAAATAAAAGAAAAAGATTTTTGTTTACTCGGACTTAAAAATCCGTTCGCCCCGCCGCCGGATCTGCCATCCATACGGAGTAAACCCAGATCAGCATATTATATTCAATGTAACAAAAATGACCCAGAAACGCGGCAAATTGGAGTACCGATGCAGTGCCCTATGCGCCACTGGGTGTGGATAACGAAATGATGGTGATACACAGTTAGAAATACGATTAATTGAGATGTCAAATCTTGAGCAAACACCATATTCGTTTTGAAGGCAATTTTATGACAATTTCGATCTTGAAATATTTAGTTTCGTTAACTTGATTGACCTTCAGCACATGCTTTGCACAGCACTACGCCCACCTGTGCACATGGAAATCAGTTCTAAATATATCTTTATCATGTTAAAACCCACAGACAGTTACATAATGCTGGGCGAGCGGTACACTGGCCAATCAAGGATCGGCCATTCAAATTTAGAACCTCTATTCTCTATTCAAATTGAGCTGTTTGAATTTAGAATAAGTCGGCTGTTTTCCGGTTTTCCGAATGAGGAAGGCGAGTGTTGCGGGAAATCGGATAAAAATATGGATTTTTGGCCACACCAAAATAATATTAAATTCAATACATTGTTAAAAGTCATATTCCTACATTAGTAACCCCTCTGTTGGTGAGAAGACCGGAGTTTGACGTTTGCAAAAAGAATGCCGAATTAAAAAAAATACGAATTCAACTATAAACAAGTACCTAGGTTCCTACTTAAATTCAATATTTGAATATTATCAATTTTTAGTTTTGGAATTTAATCACCTACAAGTACCTAGGTACCTAATTATCAATGAAAAGTCTTTTGACAACGTTCGGGCAGGACAACGTCTGTCGGGTCCGCTAGTTGTATTATAATTATGTTTGATTAAATATACCTATTGTGCGAAGCCCATCACATGACGTCTGAGATGACGTAATAAAAATACGGATCGACATGTCGGTTGATAAAAATTCGCCACGCCGAGGAAGGTAGAGATAGTAGAAAAGTTATGTGTACCGTCTCGATATATACCGATGCAGATAGCGTTTGTAATTGCGGCCCAGGGCCCGTATTACGCTTACACTAGGAAATAAACATTTATCTTTAATTTTGTCTACAAAGTAAAATTAAGTTTTCAATAATGAAAATATAATATGTATACAATTTTTTTTTAAACTGTTCAGTTATAATATCGATTTACTTTATACCGTCTCGATATGTACCGATAAAGATAGCCTTCATAATCGCGGCCCTGGGAGTGTACGGCTGATCACCTCACCTACATGTCACAGATGATCGATAAACTCAAAATATCGCTGATGTTGAAAATCATCTGATGACGAATCGAGGCACATACGAGTATATTATAACTAGAGCCCAAACCAGCTAAGTATAGTCGGGGTCTACGTTTAAGGCGCACGGAAGAAATACGGTAGTGTGTGACGCTGACCGGTTGGGTTTAGATAAAAAAATAACCAGAACGAAAATTTAAAAATAAACTGGTCAATATTTACGAATATTACAATTATTTTATTAACATATACAGCACAAACGTCTTTTTCAAAAATTATAATATTAATATATTTTTTCAAGATTTAAAAACAAAAATAAAACCCTAAAATTATATTACACATCCAAAAGAAGTGTAAAACAATTAAAAAATAAATATAAAAATCAAATTAGATAGTAAAATATTTTAAAGGATTAATATAACAAGAAAACCATAAAGCTCTGTTTCATAAAAAAAACGCACACAATACTATTTACATATGATTTCATCATCCAAGAAGATCTTGGTCGTCTATTTGATTACTGTAATAAAAATCAATTGTACATTAATGCCTCAAAATGTTATTCAATGACATTTACTAAACGTACAAAAACTTTTACGCACAATTATACGATCAAAGATAATTCCAAGATGTAGCGAGATTAAAGACTTGGGAGTTATTCTTGATAATAGATTGCTGTTCGGGTCTCATATAAATTCTATTGTTGAAAAAGCTTACCAAATGCTGGGCTTCTTTTTAAGAATTTCCAAACCTCAAAAAACCAAATACATCAAAAACTTTATACAACACTTTTGTACGTAGTAATTTGGAGTTTGCATCCATTGTGAGGAGCCCACAATACGTCACAAACATAGAAAGGATTGAAAATGTTCAATGAAAATTTTTAAAATACCTAGATCATAAAAACAATAAAACGCTTTGTACTTACAGCCAATCTGCCAAACAAAATGGATTTTTTACCCTTGAAAATAGACGCACTGTATCTGAATTATGCTATTAACATAAATTATTTAATAATAAAGTAGACTCTTTTGACCTACTCTCCAAAATTAATCTTAATGTCCCCTTTTGCGTGACAAGAAATAAGTATTTATTCCATCTGCCAGTCTGTAGCCACTAACTATACACAATACTCTTTCCTCTATCGTTCTTGCTCTAACTATAATGCTTTTTTTTCATCTATTGATATATTTAACACGCTCCTTAATTTATTAAAAAATAAATTAAGACTCATTCTTTTTGGCTGCGATACGATTCCACTTGCTTTTTAATAATGCTCACACTTACACATACCTGAACACTTACTCCTACACAAATACACACAAACACACCTCTACATACTCTCCTCTCATACTAATACACATAAACACACCCTTTTGTTGTACCACAATTTTATATGTATAATTTTTATTTAGAAACTTCGCTGGTCTGTCTTTAAACCGTATTTTCAATAAAATGTTATTATATCACTGACGACCATTTTTTTTTTTTAAAAATAAATTATCATCATTCCCTTTCCGCACCCAATGGTGCACAGGGCACTGCAATGGCGCACCAATCGCAGCGTATCTTGAACATTTTAGTTACATGAAGGTAAGATGATCAGTCTCACGCTTCAGGTACTAGTCCAGGGACTATGAAATATTTTTAGTGTAAAACCACTCTTTCAAATAAATATTTTATATCAACTATGTCGGGAATCGAACCAGAGACCTCTTGCATGGTAGGCAAACAAGCTGACTATTACAAAAAAGAAACAAAAAATCAAACCTAAAAAATATACAGGGTGTTCTTAAAACCCTGTCACACCCGAAACCACGATGATCAGTAAGAGCAAGAAGACATATTGGCACATTAAAATAAATTTTTAGAACGAATAAAATTTAAAAAAATAAAATATTAAAAAAACAAATGGTTGCTAACTTCTGCAGGAGAGAAACGCGGAGGGGGGGTCTGACACACCTTTAACGCGGCCGCACCCCCCTTGCTTCTCCCCTGCAGAAGTAAGTAACCATTTGTTATTTTTAATATTTAATTTTTACAAATTTTCTTCGTTCTAAATATTTTTTTAATATGCCAATATGTCTTCTTGACCATGCTGATCATCGTGGTTTCGGATGTGACAGGGTTTAAAGAACACCTGTATAACACATTCCGTAGAAAATAATACATTCTTGAATTTCAAGGCGCCAATTTTTATCGAAACTCAACCGGGCAGCGTCGTAACATATTACCGCATTTCTCCCGCACGCCTTGAACGTAGACTCCGGCTTCAGCAACGAGATGTAGAATAGGTGATTCATAATTCAAGCCGCGATATGTGTATACATATTTACGATTAGTACACAAGCCTAATAATAGGGTAATAAATTATACACTTTACACAAATTAGAAAGAGTGGAGGCAGTTGATTTGGTAGGAACGAGATACAAAAATCGACATGACAAAATGTATTCTTTGGGCGGTGGACTTCAGAACGAGAGCACTCGATATATTTATACATGGATGCTGATATTAGCAGTTCACAGTGGAGTCCTGGGCCTCGATTATGATGGGAAGATTTATTCATTTATTCATTCAAAATTACAAAATTAAATATTTATGAACTTATTAAGGCTTTTTAGGCTATGCCCGTGTCAAGACACAATAAAAAACAATAAAAATACATGGTAAAATTAATTAGATCAAATTATAATGACATAGAATCGCAATCTAGAAAAAAAGGTAAATGTAATAAATAATCGAATTCCAATGAATACAATGCAAAAAAGATAATCAGAAATAATTTTTTAAATATAAATTATACAATTTAAGAATCACACATAATCAAATATACAAAATAGTGGTATCATTAAAATCAACAAAATAATAGTAAAATATAGTAGTATTAAAAAAAAAACAATAAGAGCATCATTTAAATCAACATAAAAAGAATATATATATAAAAGCATAATTGAAATGATAATTGAGTTATGTTTTCTAGAAATTCACTCAATACTATAGTAAGAAATAGGAGCAATAAATCATATGCCAAATAATAGTACGAACTAAATTAAATTATACAAAAATACATAATAAGAAAAACATAAAAATTATCAATATATATAAAAAGCAAATAAAAGTAAAACGTATGGAAGGAAAGCAGATTTGTAAATTTTTGCTAATCTCGAACATTAAAAAAATTGACAACCTCGTAGTCAATAAAGTAGTCATACCTTTACCTTCGTGGTATAGTAGAAGCAGAGGCGGTTCCTTAGTATGGGCATAAGTGCAGTGCACTGCCAAGTAAAAAATTGTGTAAATAAATTAGTAATTTTATTGATAGTAAAAATATGCTATAGAAACAGAAATTCGCTGCAAAAATTATACTCGTCAGCATCATAATATTCAATACTAGCGCCAAAAGATCTAGCGAAATCGACTCTAGCGGACGATTTTCTCATCTTGTCTACGCATGCGCAATCGTCCCAGTGAATATTCTGTTTTGCACAATCCTTTACCCTGAATCTGTATGAAATAAATAAGAAACACTTAGATCCATTGTGGATTTTTTTGTTGCAACTGGTGGGAATCGAAATGGTGGGGCCTGATAATGTCGTTGGTCCATGTCAATGACCACTTGAAGTGAGCAACCGACAGAATTAAGGGTAATTTAAATGTCTAGTTGCCAACTGACATCAGACAATCATTGTATCAGATGGAATATGACTCCTACACCACATAATTGGCCAGCTGAGTGTACCGTGACATTCAAATGTACAACGTATACTTTCATCTTTGTCATTTTTTAAAAAGCGTAAAAGATAATATCCGTACCTTAAAGCTAAAATGCTGGTAGTCACATTTGGTAAATTGTTCAGGAGAGCGGTTTAAAGTTGTAAAACTGTTTCAAATGTATCTCTCGAAGTAAAAACACAATTTTATGCTGTTTTTGGATTAATAGGCTTTTGATAAGAATAGTTTTTAAAAAAACATTTAAATAACTATGAGACTTCAATGTTTTTTGTTCTAACCGGCCCGCGCCCTAATTCCTCCTCTGACTTTAGTAAAAAAAGTAATGTAGAATATTTAATAAAAAACAATGTATTTATAAAAGTTTTTTTAAGCAAAAACATAAAATTACGTGCCATTAATTAAAACATGAATTATTTATGAATATAGCAGGTAAATATAAATTTAACGACATGATATTAATAGCAATAAAACAGAAATTGAAAGTAAACAGTATGTGAAAAAAAGCAAAGTAAAATGATGATATTAACGGCAAAAAAAAATGACTAAGTGGTTCAGTATGGTAGATTATGACAATAAGAATTGATCTTGTGCAAAATCCTTCGCTGCGTCAGAGGTAGTTTGTTGTAAACATTGTGGAATTTATTCGGTATCCACTGCTTTAATACCAGCAAACCATTGAATTTTGTTGAAAGCGCGAGTATTATTACTGCACTACTGGTGTTTTAGAACAAGCTATTTCAGTAGTGGTATACCGGATGACTCCAATGTTTTTAGCATTAATAGAATCCGAATATATGAGCTAAATGACATTCACACATGACTCAATTTTGCAAAAAAAGTGACTTCCAGCTTTTCAGCGTTAACGTACAGATATATCAATTCATACTTCCATGATAATTTTATAAATAAAGAATATAAATGATGGATGTCAACTTTTCTGCGTTTTAAACTCATAATGCCATCTTACGGCAGTTCACAGAATCTGCATTTCTGTTTAATAAAATTTGGCATCAAGGCTGTACTTTCCAAGATATGGATAGATGCCAGTTAAAAACTGGAAATAAAGCGATAATTTAATATAAATGACAACTATTTCTGTACCTTGGAGGATAAAATACGGGAGTCCACTTTTTGCAAGTTAAAAAATGCAGAAATTATCGTTATCAGCTATTTTATACGTGTCATATAAATGTGTTTTTAAGTTGAAATAAAAATCAGAAGTCCACTTTGTTTTAATGCAAAAAACATCAGTTGTCCCCGGATACGGTATTTGAATATCTATTATTACTTTCAAAATAATAATTCTTTTACACTGAAAGTTCTTTAGAGATTGAAATTATTTTGGTTCAAAAGTTAAAATGTTTTGAAAAATCGTACATTTACAAATTCTCTTTTCCTGACAATTTCGTTCAATGTGACTGACGTGGTTTATCCTTTAAGGTACAGATTTCAGATGATCTAAAACATTTTAGGCTGTTTACATTAAGCAGCTTCCTTTATATTTACGTATATATTATGTTTATATTAATGTCCAAGAGAATTTCTTTATTTGACGTCAGTCCTTTATATCCTGTACCCTTCAAAGTTAGTTAGTTTTTTTGCATAGCGATATTTGGAAGACCGGCAATCAATACAGGCTACTTATTATCCCAAAAAAATATTCATTCCATTGGGAAATTATTATTGTCAAATGACAAAATTAATTAATTGACTAATTATATAAATGATATATATTGTATATTATAAAATAGCAATTAGCAAAAATGTACAAATCTGCTTTCCTTCCATACTATTACTTTTATTTGCTTTTTATATATCTTGATATTTTTATGTTTTTTCATTACATATTTTTGTATTATTTGATTTAGTACGTACTATTATTTGGCATATGATTTATTGCTCCTATTTCTTATATTTCTTACTATAGTATTGAGTGAGTTTCTAGAAAACATATCTCAATTATCATTTCAATTATGTTTATATATAAACATTCATTTTCTGTTGATTTCAATGATACTCTTATTTTGTTTTTTTAATACTACTATATTTTACTATTATTTTGTTGGTTTTGACGATACCATTATTTTGTATATTTGATTATGTGCGATTCTTAATTTGTATAATTTATATTATAAAAATTATTTCTGATTATCTTTTTTGCATCGTATTCTTGAGAACTTTATTATTTATTACTTAAACCTTTTTTTCTATATTCTTATTATATTGCATCACATGTCATTACAATTTAATCTAATTAATTTTACTATGTATTTTTATTGTTAATTATTATGGCTTGACACGGGCATAGCCTAAAAAGCCTCAATAAGTTAATTATTATTTAAGCTAGTGTAATTTTGAATGAATAAAAAATAATAATAAACCTCCCTAATACCATGGAAGCGAAGCCGGTAAGCTAGTAAGCTAGAAATTTACAATAATATTTTTTTTTTTTTCCGACTCTAACAACATTTAAAAAAAAAACGTTGTATTGTGTATCTATGTATTTAGATTTTTTCTCACTATGGCGAAAGCAGTGTGTTGGCCACTGGTGACGTAATTGAATGATGATTGAGAGTGTGACATTAAGGTGACGAGACTGCGCATGCGCTCACCCAAGTGTCACGTGTCACGTGGTCGGAAGGTCAGGGAGTGTCATTCTAACTGTCGCAGTCGGTCAAATACTTTGATGATAACGGCCCTAATCGGAGCCACCAACAACGCTGTAGACTCTAATGGGTGCTTCATTATTCATTTGAGACGGACGAATTAAATCGTGAATTTATTGAAAATGGAGGAGGTCTGAAAAAGCCGAATTATAATAGGGTGAAGAAAAGGCAGTTGAATTTGTGAGCATGCAGTTAGAATGTAGTACAATTAAACAACTATTTAGATAAGGGCCTCGTGGTGTACTGGTCAGCAGGTTTGCCTACCATGCAAGAGGTCTCGGGTTCGATTCCCGACATGGTTAATATGAAACATATATGTAAATGGTGTTTTAGACCAGAATATTTAGTAAGACTGGTCATCTTACCTTCATGTTACGAAAAAATGATCGAGATACGTTGCGATTGGTGTACCAATGCAGTGCCCAAGCTCCATTAAGTGCGGAAAGGGAATGATGATTAGATTAATTATTCTCAAATACCCGGAAAAAAGGTTTTAAGAGTCTCGGTTGATTGAAGAAGAATGAAAGGTAGAAAAGGTTAATTATATTTGGTAGATCAATGAAAGGTTGCAAGAATTTTGGTGAAAAAACTGGTTAACTAGATAAAATTAGACCAGATTTTAAGAATTTTGGTAAAATACTTGGTGAACTGGATGAATGTAGACTAGAAATAGCTTGCAAGAATCATCGTGAGACGATATAATTAGGGGAATTCTCTAATGGGACGAATAATAATTAGAAGAATCTGACCAAGCCTAAATCAAGCAGCAGGAGTTTAAGTAATTCTAAGTTAAGAATGTGGTAGAATAACGGATGAACTTAGATAAATCCCATGAGAGATCACGAATGCATAGCAAAAACGTTGGTAGACTATGCGAAACCAGATGAATTCCCAAGTATAGAAAAAATAAATAGTAGGAATTCGGGTGAAAAGATAGATAAGCAAACGAGATGAATTCCATAGAGACCAAGAAAAAGGGATTTGTGGAAGATTACAAATAACACGTGTCTTCCAAGGACAGCTGGAATAATAAGAACTTAGATAAATACCCAGATTATGTGCGAAAAATCCTGTCTTGACCCCGGTAAACCTCTATAATAATGAGCAGAGCATCGAGAAAGTGAACAGCTTGAAATACTTGGGAGTTCACATAACTGAGAATGGTATCATGCTAAAAGAACTCGCAACCCGCTTGGGAATTGCTGGAGCAACTTAACAACAAGCTGGTTCTAGTTTTTACTCGGTCAAAACGAGATGCTGATTATTTAACTCTCGTATAATGCCAGTACTCTTACGGATATGGGTAAGAATCTTGGCACCTTACCGAAATTTAAAACTTCTGAGTTTTAAGAGTAAGGTGGTTTGATTTTATAATTAACATTAAAGTCCGAGAACAAACGCAGCAGTCTACTATAACAAGCGTTTTGAGGATGCGGCGGTCGGCCTGGTTTGAACACGCTGGTGCTACGCATGCCTCAGGAGATCCTTAACCCAAGTTACCACAATTACGGGCTCCCGCCGTCTTAGAAGGCCATCGATAACAATCTTTCGGCTTTATTCGGCGGAACTAAGGGACGTGGGAGGAGGCGAGGGTGTTAGCTGGCGATAGGGTCTCTTGGAGGCGTCTTATGATGTCCACCAACTCCAGTTAGAGAGATGATGTGGAAAAAAGAAGACAAATACATTGATAGAATGTAACAATTTGACCAACTTGTAAAGAGCCGCACCAAGAGCCGCAACTTGTAAAAGAACGGCACCTTTCTTCTCAGAATTTCCCCTTAGCTTTGCCAAGCGCTGTATAAAACAAAATACGCAGCAGCGTTGGGAGGATCATTATCGCGCTTCTTTACAGGTAAAATGTTTTTCCCAACTCTGGCTGATGCAGCAAACTTCCATCGTCATCACGAAAGTACTTTCAAAACGACCCAAATCTTTACCGGACAAGGAGCTATACTTATATAGGTTTAAATGAAGGAATGATAACTTTTGTCCATGCGATGATATTTCTTCACAGAGTATCGAACATCTGTAATTTCAGTGTTCATTTTTCAGTTTACAACGCCATAATCTTGAAGCCGAATGCAGGAAAGATGGAATATCTTTAACAGATATTCACATTGTCGTTAAAAGTAGTTATCACGCGCCTTTGTTCTTAGACTTAAAATTGTGATTGAACTCATAAAGGTAATAAACCAAAATCAGTGAGCAAAAATACCATTTCCAAGATAAAAAATAACGGAATTTTCCGAGTACCTTAGCCTTGTACATGACACTTAAGGCTATTAAATACAGGGGTCCAAACATACATAAAAAAAACAATTGTACCATTAGTTCTTTTATGTTGATTTTCCCTTTAATTGTTTCACCAATCATATCATTTTCGCAACCTCGCCAATCATCAAATATTATCTTCCCCTTCACACCTTCGAGCACACTTGAAATAGTTAAAAAGCTAAATTGATAACGGGACATTTCTTTTTGGCCAAAATTATTATTTCTTTCTACGTTCATAGCACGCTTTGGTGGATTGAATCAATTAAAGCCGCGATAATTGTGTTATGAAACCATTTCATTGATAACGATAATTACACAATGAAAATTCTACTCGTGGTTTGAAATGTAAACTATTGCAATAATTTATTTTCCACGTAACAATTGTGCCCATGTAACGCTGAATGATTTAGTGGCAGCTAGCCAAATTCATTACATTTTTGGCAAGACCATTGAATGGAAAGGAAATTATGGGTCAGCTAGAATAAACCAGAGTAATTGCAACCAATCACAACATGAGATACATCTTTGTTCTAGTGACGAGAGAAACAAGAATAGAGAAAAGATTGAAACAGTTAGCGGTTCCGAAAATGATAGTAATCTTCTCAAAAGTAGTAAGTGAAACACAGCACGCTTTAACTTCAGCCAACACCCGTTTTTTTTATGTATTGTTAGCAGATAGCCGCGTGAATTTTCAACTGAGACAAGTTCGTTTTGTAACGTTTTATCAAAACATTTTCTGTAAAGATGTGTACTGTATGTTTTTTGCTAAATAAATAAGTCGATCGTTTGTTTCGAAAGCTTATTGAATTTATAAATTAACATTAGATACATTGATTTACTGGAATAATAAAAATATATGGTGGCTACCTTTGCACGAGCCAATTCAAGGAGATTTAAACTTAACAAGAAAAATCGGAGACGAGTGAATTACACACTGTGTAACATTCGATCGGCCGATTAAATCAATCGGTTAATTACCGATTAATTAAATCTAATGTAAATCACATTGCGATATTTGTGAAAAATCACCTCAAGGGCAGTTAACATTTCTATCCTTGCATAATATTCATTTGTTTTTAAATTTGAGGGTATGAGAGTAATCTAATGATGTGTCGATAATTCGCAAGTGTGAAGGGAATTGGTTCCAGGCGGAGGGGTCGGCTTCTGCAAAATCATGACCTCCGAACCTAGTGTTTGAGTAGCGCCGGAGTCCGACAAGTTTTCCTCTGCCTGAACCAAATGCTGATTTATGAGTAGATTTTACTTGACATATATTTTCCGTATTACAGAAGTCCGATTAATATCTTGGAGCCATTCCATAAAGGGATCTGAATACTGTCACAGCTTATACAAATCTCAAAGATGTAAGATTACTTTGGTAGTTTTCTTAGCACCATTTTGTGGGTTAACCTGCCCTCCTAGGTCAGTGGTCGGCAAACCGCGGCTCGCGAGCCGCATATGGCTCTTTAGACACTTGAGTGCGGATCACACAAGTTTCAATCTTCGCTTATTTTGTCAACGGGTCCTAAAGAAGAACTTTTAGGATTATTGCCACTGAAAGGTCAAACACGTGGCGAGGATATTACAAACGCTGTCGTTAATTAAATGGACAGAGAAACACCATCTTACACTCGATAAAATCGTTTCGATTTCAACAGATGGGACTAAAAGTGTGACCGGAAAGAGAAAAGGTTCTGTTTTTATCATCACGAGATGCTTGTTTATCGTTGCATTAATCACCAAGAAGCGCTTTGTGCGAAGACATCTCCAGAAGAAATGCAATATTTTGGAATTGGTAATCAAGATTGTCAACACTGTTTGGTCAGCTCAATGCCTCTCAGGTATTGTACACTGATAACAGAGGGAATACGAGTTTAGTGGACTGTATGGAAATTGTTACTCACTTTAAGAGATCTTCCGATTGTTTCTTATATGGAGCACTTCACTATTGTTGCAGCACGGATATCGGTCTCGTGTAAATGATGACGAACTGTATAATTTAGCCTGTTTCTAAAACACTAACTTCGCTTTGTACAAAATATGCTGACGCAGTATATGATAAAGATTTATCAGAGGGACAACTTTTCACATGTGACTTGCTCACAGACGGTAGAAGCACAAGAGTTTGAAATAGGAAGGATTTGCGAAGGAACGGGACATTTACAGTCTTATATGAGTTGCCAGTATAGAAAATACAAATTCAGTACGTAACAAACACAATTGGTCAATTATCACAAATTCAAAGAATTTTCAGTTAAAAGAGAATACGCAAATCTTCTACCACATAACAAGGTCCGTTGGCTTTGAGGAAACCTTTTTATACGAAATAAATTTGGCTCGCAAAAGAAATCTTAATTCCTGTACCGCTGATCTCTGGATCTTTTGACTAATGAGTTTGCCGAACACTGTCCTAGGTCAAAGACGCTCTTAAATTGTTAAGATTTTCACGTACGTCGGCATTATTTTTTGCGTTCAACAGTTAGAATAGAAAATAGTGGTCGAAACACAATACTGTTTTTAGTTTTGTAACTCGTACCACGTGCCACTTAATGGAGCGTACTAAATACTGAAAACACATTATTATGAAAATAGCTACGAATTGTTTCAAAGTTTGTTCATTGCTTGTTAATTGCAACTCGTGGTGGCGGGCGTGCTATAAACTCGCGGCGGTCGCGGTCTAGCGCCGTTGTGTTCGTGTTGTCCGTACTAGCGGGCCGAAGCAGCCGCAGGTGAACTTGTTAGAATTTATCACCAAGATCGCAAGTTAACACAGACACGTGTGATTCACCCGAGATATAACTTTTCGACAGCATTCGTTCTACTTTCAGAGTAATCAAATGAATTCACAATTATTTGTAAATTATTAACTGCGTAATGAACTAATTTTTAGAATATAGATCCAGAACATGATGGTAGCGATGTACAAAATAATTCAAGTTCATTAATATTTATTCGCAAACCAGTGCATTGGGGACGAAGCGTAAAGTTATTGTTTCCTAAGAGAGCGGTGCTGTCATCTAGTGGCCGTCATGTAGCGGCGCGCGACGCCACTAAAACGTTATCTATACGTTGAGCGTTGATTGTGAGCAGAACGTCAAACATCGGTGCCGCCATTTACAAGACGGCCGTCATAACGGTACAAACAGTCTTTGGACGGTTTTTGTCGTGTGGCAGTGAAATTAAATAATAAAACATTCTACAGTAATACAAAAAGAAAATTATAAGTACTCTTTCATACAGCTGGGCAAAGTGAACAAAAAACTGTATATATTATGAAATGCATGAATAAATAAATAAAGTTACCATTCACCATCTTTGAAAAAGTTCAAAAGGTTCGTTCTATAGGAACAATACCCTACACTAAATATATCCGATACGTGGGAATAGTATTGCCGAGTTCATGAAGTCTGTTAAATACGGCATAACAAGTATACACTGTCCGTGAATTCTCGCTGCAAAACAGTGGCACCTATCTAGTCATTCCTCCGGGCACCCTGAAGTTAATGAGAGATAACAGTTCAGGGCAATCCCTTATTGAATTTACAATTTTGAATAAATTTAAAAGATCGATAATTTTTTTTATCGTTAAGTTTTAACGAATTTAATGTTTTTAGTAAAAACTTTACTCCTCTAGACACCGTTAAGACGGCCGTCTTAAAATCCACCGCATCACGGTATTTTACGGCCGCTTGATAATGGCACCGCTTTCATAGGAAACTGTCGCTTAATCCAAGCCGCGTTAATATTATTAATACACGAGGCAAAAACAATTTTAAGCAGTATTTTTAAAACATAATTATTTAATATATAGCGTTTTGCTGACCTTGAGTAAGTCGCAATTTTACACTACTTGGCAACAGTGAGCATGCGAGTAAAAAAGATTTTGATAAAAGAGATTTATAACGTTACGATTAGCTAGGTGGATTTATCGTTTCTTTTACACGCTACGGGTGTGTGGCCTTAACATAAAAAATCCTAGAGAAAACAGAAAATGTATATTTCGTTTAACAGAAGTTTTGTACCTTAAAATATGTAGTCTGTGTCCAGGCGGATTATTAAAAAGTTCAATACTATTGGAAATAGGATAAAACAAATGCATTCTTACACGTGGTAACAATTAGAGCATTTTGATAACCCAGGGAAATAACTCAAAATCTTAAATTTGGAGTTAATGATGCTGGATGGTATAGAAACACCCCCTTTTCATATTTTAAAAGGAAAACAAGCCAAATTTTACTGGGGAACAGTATTTATTTTCAATTTATTTATTTACATACATAAGTTTATTGTACATTATTTGAGACATAGGTTCCAACTCCATGGAACTATAAGTCCTGTGTTGAGATGGTACGAGCAAATATAGGATCAGAAACATAAAAAATAATTTGAAAAAAACTTATATATGGTACATCAATATGGTTAACAGTAAACTCAAACATTCGGAAAATCTTCAAGGAGTCTCCTACTCAAATCTCTACCACTAAGGAAAATCTAGTCTTTAACTCCTTTCTTGTCTATATTTATTACATTATCATTTATGTAAAAAGATCATACATAAATTGTTAAAAAATAAATAAATAAAATATAATAAAATGAATGCATTTATTTAAAATGAAACAAAAACATTTAAGTTTGTAAGTGAAAATTCTTTGTTTTCAGAAATCATTATTTACAAAACCACACTCACGAAGGATGAGACACCAAAAATAAAAAAAAATACTTAAACTCATTAAAATAGCATTATATCAATTCATTAGTTAACCCATAGAAAATTTGTTGATAATGATCCGTAAGATAAAAATAACTTTGTTTAATTTACTTACATATAACTTTGAATTATGTATCCTTACCTCTGTTCTGTATAAATACATTTAACTTTTTAATAAAGATACCAGTCTCGAAGATGTCGCGAAAGCGATGAAACCGGTCACTGGATATTCCAAATTTGTGGATTAAAGTATCACTCGTGTTTTATTTATATATTAAATTAAAATGAAACACTTTGTAATTCTTACCACATAAGAGTTAAATATATTATAACACAATTAGTGTCAGGTATTCTGAATTACCCATCATCAGGTGTAAATATAAACTTAATATAATAATAAGTGTTTTATTTTAAACACATTCAATTTTTTTTCCATAAAGTAAATAATAAAATAAATGCAGTTAACTCAAAATAATGTATTTTGAGTTATTTCTATAATATTATCGATTTTGACTGGTACCTGAAGCGTAAGACTGATCATCTTACCTTCGCGTAGCTAAAATGATCAAGATACACTGCGATTGGTGTACAATGCAGTGCCCTACGCGGCATTAGGTGCGAAAAGGGATTTTTTTTATTTTATTTAATGCACAAAATACACAATTTTACATAGCCACAATTATATGTTTTTTTTATGTCCCGACTTGTTAGAAAATTCCGTGTTAAGTCGGGACTCTTCGATATATAAATCAAAAATCAAAAATAGTTATTTACATATTAAAACAATATACAGGTAATCAAAAAAATATGCAAAATAATCAAAACAATATACAAAATAATAATAGAAAAATAAAAATAATAAAAATTTAAAATACATGTCGAAAATGGAATCAAAAGTTATATAATAAAACGTATGACAGTGATGACATACACATATACGATATACGTATATGGATAATAATGAAAACAGCAGCGATGTTATGCATTTATTCTTTGCATTTATGCATTTATTGCAATTATGATGATGATGTGAAAACATTTTTTATATACAATTTTCCGCAGGTCTGAACTTCTTCAATAGATGCAATAGCAGTGCCCCATGCACATAATTAATTTGACTCAATTGCTATTCTCATATCTGACTGGATTCATTAAATTTCACATATAAAACGGCTTTTATAGAAATTGAATCACATGCTATAATATAACCATTATGTAACGGCTAATTTCGGAATGGTATTCTCAGGGTTAAGGGCGCATTAAAGTTAAGTAACTCGAGGGGAGTGGTGTGGGCAGAGGGTGTGTTTCGGAGGGAAAAGAACTCGAGACACTGGAGACCAAAATAACTTCAAATTACTTTGTTTTTCTGTGGTGATTCTCAAAGTAGGGAGCAATTAATTTATAGTATAATGAGTTGGGTTTCACTTTGAGAGCAATAAAGATTAGAATATACAGGTAAACGCAGATTTACAATTACGCCGGTTGGTGCCGGCGTGGGATTCCCCGGTTCGGCCGACACCAGACGACAGTAGGCACCGCGATTCTAATAGCAGACACACTTTTACGCGTTGTTTTATTCTATTACCGTGTACGCGAGCAGCCTATTGTGTGTGTGATTTTTTTCCGAGTTAGTTTTCGTTTTGTTTTTAAGAAAAATAAAAAGGTATGATTGTATTTTTTCTGCTATGATTCTGCAAGAAGGAAGCAATAATCAAAGCAAATGAAATTGAATGCTTTTTTCCAAAAACTGTGAGAATTTAATTAAGTACCGACGAACTGGTGATGCAGAATTTACTATAAAAAATTCATCATTTATATCAAGAGATTATTATTTATTTTATATTTAGATTGTTTTGATTGAGAAAATTTTCTGTTATACAAGATATTGTGCTTGCTTTTATGATGCATACATTTTTTTAAATTTTTTTATTATATTGAAAACATATTATACATAATTATATACAATATTCCCAAGGAGTTTTTTAAAAAAAAACTCATTTAGGGACATACAGATAATAATTTTTTTAGAGACGTTTTTAAATTTTAAACTATAATATTATTTAACAAAAGCAGAAAAATTAAAATTATGATATACTACAAAATTAAAAAGGGTATGAAAAATACTTGAAAATAACAGAATAAACAGAATACTAGGCATGGAAATAAATTCAAAATAAATGTTTACATTATGCAATCTGGGAAAGAAAATTGAAAAAGTTTAAAAATTACATGGATGTATATATACATACTGAACTAGTACAAAATAAAATCATTTTTTTTATTAACAAAATATGCGCACACCCAATACAGGTTAATTTTTTTTATCAAAAACGTTGAAAAAATTGAAATTATGTATACAAGCCAAAAAAAGTATATAAAAAGAAAAAAACACAAATAACATTTAAATAGTATTAAAAATTACATATACAAGCAAAAACGGTGAAATATTAAAAGGTATATGTTCACATTATTTTATTCGATTACAAGCTTTCAAAATGGAACGTCAATTAGACGAAAGTGAGCATTTTCGACTCTTTTTCGAGCAGCTACTACTGTGAAAAAGGAGACAAAAAAATTAGAGCGGTTAATGGGTATTAAAAGGGTTCTCTGAAAAGGAGGTTGAAAGGGAGGTTGGAAAAGTTCTCTCAGATAAACAGGCGAAGTGGGATTACTGAAAATATTGTGAAGAAGTGATAAGATGTAAATGTTTCTTCTATGCCTGATATTGAGCCAGTGTAGTTGTGTGCGATATTCGGTTATGTGGTCGAATTTACTAAGGTTAAAGACATAACGTGTACGAACGTTTTGCATTTGTTCCAACTTATGAAGCAATTCAGAATTATCATTTGGGTAACATACCAGTGGCGAGCGGTGATTTTTTTTATAGGTAATCTACAAAAAATGTTCATTAATTTGTACCTATAGTACAAATAAGTACATTGTTATATTATTGTGAAATGCTATTTTTTCTGTGTTTCTGTGAAAATCAACTCAAACCACTATTATTTTTAATTTCGTGATATACGTAGCTTTATTTATTAAAAAAATACCACAATGACATTCAGCAGATATTTCCATAAAGATTGACATGTCAACACGAAGCACTGGCCGATTCCTTTTAAAATGAATAACGCCTAAAACAGTCGCTTCGAGCGCCACATGTCCTATGTGTTACAAAGTATGTTAACGGTATCATATCAGAGAAAAATAGTCCTTCGGAAATAATGTTCGAAATACTAGTTTCCAAATAGAGGATCTCCAAATTATATTTGTAATCCGCAAGATTGTTTTAGTACTAAAAAACCGCGACTTGGTTAAAGATGTAAATTATAGGGTACTCTTTTGTGTGGAGAAATAAGCTTTCGTTTTATTGTTTGTTTATTCATTTTAAGGACCTATCATAGTTCTTCAAGGCCGGGAGTCTGTTAAGTAAATAACAGCATTTATCGATATTATTCCTGGGCGATTACCTTTCGTTCCGGTTCTTCCTTTGACCCATCCTTATGGTACCTACCTAACATCAAGATAGAAGATATTCAAAATTAGAAGATTCGGATTTAGAACAAAAACCAAACAACATTTTTGACTTGACATAAAATCGGATAAAAGGTGGTTGGAATCGTCGCGCGTCGTGGAAAACATTTTCAAGTTAATTTTGTGATCCAGTGCCAGAAATTGAAGAACATTCAGATCATATTAAAGGTAGGAACCACTCCATGTTCTTAGCCTTTCTCAAATGTTTCCCACTCACAAAATTGATTGAAATTCGATTTTCATTTACAGTCCGCCTTTTCGTTAACAATCGGCTAGTTTCATTGTTTATCGAGAACGAACTGGGCGCTGATTTAGAGTGGTGGTGATTTATATTCAAAAATAATTATTTTATTTATTTTCCTATAAATAAAGTTACTATAAAACATTACTATCGAAAGTCAAATATAATGGTAAGCTGTGCATAATCGCCTATTTGGACGATTCGCCCTAGTAAGATACATCTGCTTAATGTTTTTTTTATTTTAATTATTTTATATTTAATTTATTTTACTACTTTTTTTCATTTTTTCTTTCTTCCCTGTTTTCCCATCACATATCCTTTCACTAGGGGTAGTGAACTGTAAGTTATGTATTTTTATATTGTTGATCCTACGTGAAACCCCTAAATATTTTGGTTGGTTTTATTAATTTATCAAATAAATAAAATAAAAAAGTTGAGAAATACTGGTTCAGTAGATTGATTGATCAGTCCACTCCCCCGCATTTGGATAGAGACCCACTTGAAGATAGGGGTTTGATTAACTTTACTGTGAACAGGGTTAATAAAACCATAACTCACTCTTCGAAGAATACAGATTACCTATAATGACAGTTTTAGTGACATCGACATATTACATTGTAAATACCATATTTTTATCAGATCTGTTTAAGACATTTTAAATTTATCTCCTGCTTGACTTTTAATTTTATTTTTCAATTTTAATAATGTAATAACTTATATTTACATATATGTTATTAATTAAAAAAATACTTTGTTCACTTTCACTTATTTATTTTGACCAATTAGCTCTTTTACCCTCTAATGGGCATCTTCCGACTGGTGAATATTATACAGTGTAAGGGTAATTGATAAAAAACTAAATATTATCTTAAGTGTAGGTACATTTAAAAATAAGTTGAAAAATATACAACACGCAATATTTCAATGGAACAGAGTGAGACAAATTATTGAAACATGTGTTGGCGGTGTACTTTAAAGAATATTTTATTAAATGAAAAATATTTATTGTTTTATTACAATGTACAGGGTCTAACTAAGGGGGCTAATAATAGTGAGTTTTTAAATTCTGTTTTTAAATCTGCTGATTTATTAAAATTCTATCGCTATTATTTATTGTTATTAAGTATTTTTAAAAATAATAACTTATATGTAAATATAAGTTATTACATAATAACAATGGAATTCCATCAAGAATTGTCAATAAAAAATTTAAATGAAATTTCAATTTTAAATTTTAAATTTAAATTTTAATTTTTACGTTTAATTTTAACTTTTGATTTCAACTCTTAATTTATACAATATTTGATTTTGCCAAATGTTCGTAGACAAAAGACTGGATTTCACCCCCTCGGGAGTCATTAAGATTAACAAATTACAACAGGAATGGAGAATACCTTAAATAAGGGAATATGGAAGTCGAGGCTTACAGGGCTAATGACCTGTCATTGGCTGCTTTAAGTGGCCTCTTTACACACTGCGTAACATTCACCATTTCGTCTATGTTTGAACATCCATATTTCTTCAACTCTTCCAACACTTCACTAAAATCAACAAATGGAAGAGTTGAAGAAATATGGATGTTCAAACATAGGCAAAATGGTGAATGTTACAGTGTGTAAAGTGGCCACTTAAACCAGCCAATGACAGGTCATAAGCCCTGTAAATGCCTAGACTTCCATATTCCCTTATTTAAGGTATTCTCCATCCCTGTTGTAATTTGTTAATCTTAATTTATACTTATTCACATGTACGTCTACTACCTGCATCTAATTAATTGTTGGTTGTGAATTTTTACAAGGAAATATAAATGTTCATGGAAGCAGAGAGAGAGCGAGGAAAGTAGAGCTATACAATGTCTTCTCCCTTTTATGTACTATTTATTTAATATTCATATTTTTACTTTTTTAGAATTCAACTATTTTCCCCTCTCCTCCTGCATTCATAATAAATTAGTGTGAAATCTGTAAGTGGTCTTACTTTTTTTATTTGTTCTTTTTTACCTTGTATTTATATGAAGACTGTATGATTTCCTTAATAAATAAATATATAAACTGGCAGTGCACAACGGAGTTTTAGTCCCAACACTTATGTATGGAAGTGAAACATGGAACTGGCAGAGGAAGGATGAAAGCCGAGTGAACGCGGTTGAAATGCGATCTCTTAGACGAATGTGTGGGAAATCAATGTATGACAGGGTTACGAATGATGAAATCAGGCGAG
Organism: Micrasema longulum; assembly: GCF_059751315.1. Taxonomy (NCBI): domain Eukaryota; kingdom Metazoa; phylum Arthropoda; class Insecta; order Trichoptera; family Brachycentridae; genus Micrasema; species Micrasema longulum. The sequence continues at coordinate 155,414 of NW_028279030.1, forward strand.
AGTGTAAATCTGAGACAAGTATAATTGATAAGATTAAGAAAGGGTCTCTGAGATGGTTTGGTCACGCAGAACGAATGGACGACGAGAGAATGGCAAAACAAGTATATATGGCAAAAATGAACGGCAACGTGAGACGAGGACGACCAAGGAAGACGTGGCATGATCAGATAAACCAAAATCTTAAGTCTGGTCATGTCAAAAGCAGACAGAACCGAAGGGCATGTATGACAAGATGTATGAATGTGGAAGAGGCTAGGATTGTATGCCAGGATAGACGTGTGTGGCGGTCCATTCTCTCTGCCTACCCCTACGGGGAAATGGCGTGATGGTGGTAGTAGTAGTAATAAATATATAAATAAATAACAAAAAATACAGAAAAACATCAATAATATTGATATGTATCTTTATTGGGTGATTCCGTGTAAGTTGGATTCGTTCCGACGTTTCAGCTATAATTGTAGGAGCTGTCGTCAGGATAAACTGAGTGCTTTGTAGAAAAAAAAAATCAAACAAACAAACCATCACGCCGTTAAACCGTAAGAGAAGGCAGAGGATAGAACGCCAAATCACACTGTGACAAAAACAGGGACCCTTCGAGTTCGGTATCGTCCATCATCTTGTTAACCTTAATAATAAGTTAAGGAATGCTATGTTTGTTAAGTTTTGTTATCGTTTACTTTTTGTGATATTATATGTTCACTTAATTACCATACTTACTAGTTAAAGAACTTAGCATAGGCTCGATGTATTATTATTGTGTTTTTTATTTTTTTACTGTAAACTTTTAAAATAAATCTTACGTTGCTGACATTCCACTCGCAGATGCGCTTTGTAGCTGCAAGACTTTTTGTGATGATAGCTATCATATATAATTCATACTATGTAAATGTTTTCAACTGTCAAGTATCTAAATTTAGTAAATGGGGTCTAGAATTTCAACAGTTCATGCGCTCAGTAGCTGCAAGACTTTTTATCTAAGTTCTATTTTTATAAATTAGTTTTTTATTTCGTTTTTTAAAATATTACTTAAACTCTAATCTTTATTGTCAAATAAAATTTAATAAAAAATGTAAAAAGGGGCTAGATTTCTTACTGTCCATGCGCTCTGTAGCTGCAAGACGTGCTGGGATATTGATTTATTGTACAGCGCCCTTGAGGTGATTTTCACAAAAATGGCGCTATATAAATTATCCAAACATGTATATATTTCATTCCCAAAAATGTTTTTCCTCTCTGTAGCAATATATACGGATATTTACAACTCGTTGAAAATAACCTCATAATGTAATATTTGGGTAAATATTATTTTTTGATGAAAAAATAAAATATTTTAACCTACCCGGACCGAAGTGGGGGATTCGAATCCCCCATAGACCGATTTGGTCAATTTAACTTAATGTAAATAAGCATGCGGCAAACTAACAAAAATGAATACGAATGAAACACGAATGAGAAAAATATGTGTACGCGAAAACATTAATAAATTATTGCACGGTCATAAACACTTCCAACGTTTTATTCTACCGACGCCATTATACAACTAGGCGCTGGGGTCGTTTGGTCCCCCCGTTCGGATCATATGTAATTTTTGGATGCTTAGTGAGGGAAAAATTAACATAATCATTTTATGTATTTATCGTTTTTTTTTATATACCTACCAATATAAACCATTCTGTGTTTTTTTTTGCTATAACTATGCAGAATCGATTACTACAGATGAGTTGGCTATATTCTGACGATATTTTAACATCCATGTTCAATAAATTCTTCGATCTGTTTTATATTTTTGTAAAGTAAAAGAACTCACCCCTTTATGAAATTTTACCGAATTGTTTCACAAATTAGAAAACGCCTAAAAAGACTCTAATTTCGACATTTCTTTCAAATGTAATTTTAAAACATTTCGGTATTATTTTTACAAAAACTACTGTTGGTTCCCAGGGGTTATTTTTAAAGGGTAGTAACATGATTTTTTTATAAGGGCGGGTAAAGTAATTTTATCGAATTCCATGGTAGGTATTCAGGGGTAGTTTTCACGGGGGTGAAGGTCAAGGCACCTTCCCACACTCTAAAATACTTACCGTGAAGCACCCTTAAAGAGAATACACCCTTAATTACAATGCGTAAGTAATAAGATTTATCGATGCCTGTCAGAATATGAATTGACAAAATCAAGCTTTTATTTTATTTTATTTATTTTTTACTTAGAATTTCTATCACAAAAAAATAAAATTTCAAAAACATATTACAATACTTTTTTTGGGAGGTATCGTTCTTAAAATCATTTTTGCATTATTTTTATTACAAATGTAGTTTTTAAGGTGTTCTTCAAAAATGTGTTATCCACTGTTTTATTGAATTTTTATGTTAAAAAATAATCAATATAAAAAAATGTATTACCTTATTGGTTCTATTAAGTACTCATTTATTTTACTAAATATTTGTATATAACCACATACCAACTTTTCTATGTCTACCGGTTTCTAGACGTACCCGTCTCTTCGTCAGGACATCAATTAAACCAACATGCAAAATCTACTAAACACATTCACCATATACCACCATAACCAGCTTTGCTAATGTGAAATAGATTTTAACTCCTATATTTTTATTAAAGTCATGATTTAAATTAATTAGGTGATTTGCAAATTCAGAGAAATTATTATTGTGAAGACACCTCATATATTTTTTAACACGAATATCATTTTTTTTTATGTTCTTCCAACGTAAACTGAAGAACATTAATTTTATTTATTGTAAAGCATAATCCGCGAGGCGAAACATATGGGCGAGGGTGTATATTTTAAGTTCTGTAATTTCCTGCCGGTAAAACAACTTTGTGACAACAAATTGATTGTGGATCACTTTGTTGATCCGGAATAAAAAAAGAGTTTCCCACACTCACAACACTAGATTAAAAAATAAGGGCTGCCTGATTATTCCCCGAATTACAAATTACTTCGGAGAGCGAACATTAAATTGCGGTGTTCCAAGGTTGTTCAATGATCTCCCACAAACCATCGTCAACATGAAAGATTTTCAAATAAAAACAAAAGAACTGAAGAAATATCTTCAAGATACTTTATAGTGCCTGTTTATAAATAAATTTGTAAAATATAAATAAAATAAATGTAAAATAAACCTGTCATAAAAAAAAATGTGTCCCATCGAAAAGTCTTTAGACTTAGGTAGTGGGTAACAAATTGTATTTAAAATCATTAAATAAACACTGCTCTGCAGCACTGAAACTGAAAATAAAATAAATTAACACATTACAACAGAGATTAAGAACAATTGAGATAAGGTAATATAGAAGCCTAGGCATCTGCGGAGCTTATGATCTGCCATGGCTGGTCAAGTGGCCACTTTAAACACTGTGTAACTTACATCATTCTGCCCATCTGAACATCAATATTCCTTCAATTCTTTCATCTGTTGATGATTGTGAAGTTAAAAAGCTGAAACCTTTATTTATGCGGTTCAGATTCATCTGATTGAATTCTTTCACCTACATACTAGGCAACGCCAAAAAATTGTTTTCAATTTCTATTTCTTCTTCATGGACCAGGTGGATTTATCAATTTTTGGCGATAAGGACTGGATTCAACTCCCTAGAGAGCTTGTACCTTCTCTAAATTGTTCTTCATCTCTGTAGTAATATGTTAATATTAACAGCTCTCTAGGGAGTTGAATGCAGTCCTTGCCTACAAAAATTTTAACAAACTCAAAATATTGTTGATAAAATAAATTATTTATAATTTATACTACATGTACAAAAAAATAATAGCGACGTTTCCCTGTGGGGGTAGGCAGAGAGATCGTCACGCCACCCCGTCCCGTCTTTGCAGACAGACCTCAGTTCCACGACATACAGAATACAGACATCTAATTATTCCACACAATTTTAGTGCTTCAAGAAAATGACCAAAATAAACATCGACAGCGTCTGGATGTGAAAAAGTGCCACGAAATAATGGAAAGCTAATTTAGCTAGAGAAGCCATACTTATTTTTATCACGCGAAGAGCGAAAGAAAAAAATACGTCTTATTGATTTGTCTTCAGGTAGAGTAGACTGACTCTAAAATAAGAATGCGGGCGCTCACAGGGTAGCGCCATGTTGTAAAAATGAAGTCAATGATACACTATTTATTTTAATTATGCAACCGTGCATGTGTGAAAATATTGAGCAGTATGTTTATTTAGGTTTAACTATAGATTGTAATTTTAAATGGGATGTACATATTAGAAAATTGTGTAAGCGATTAAGAGCAATAAGTAATAGAATGTACAAATTAAAATATTATGTCCCTGTTAATACTTTACGAATTATTTTTTTATCTCTCTCTGAATCAATTATACGATACGCCATAACTTCCTGGGGGTTATCAAGTGAAACTAATATTAATTTTATTCAAACCTTGCAAAATTCTATGATCAAATTGCTACTACATAAAGATGTATACTGCCAGAGACACAATATTTCAATATCATTAATGTATAAATCTGTAAATAAATTATCTGTTAGGGCTCTACTTTGGTACAAATTAATTTGTCAGCATGCGTCGCACTCCGAGTATAAACCCAAGTTGGTACATGATTACAACACCAGGTTTACTAGTATGGAAGGGCTAGCTGTTCCTAGATACTGCAATAAATATGGCAAAAGGACACTGCAATACAGTATACCTATAATATTTAACATGTTACCAAATAATATTTAAAATACTGAGTTAAATACAGGAGTGAGACGTTTGCTCAAATTATGGTTATTAGAAAAAAGTTTTTTGTATTAGTGATAGTTTTTAATTTTTCATCATGTAATATGTAATTGTTTTTCAAGTAAAATTATTGTTAATGTAGGTTAAGTGTAAATAATCGATGTAATTTATAAGAACCTGCTGACGAGTTGTATGTATGCAACTCAGCGCAGGACTTTAATTTAAGACTATTTTGTAAATGTTTTTGAAAAAATATACAAAAAATTAAAATTTGCTCATACCAGGATAATAAAGCGACAAAAAAACTTTAAAATACATATTTTTTAATGCGTTTATTATAAAAACGAAGGGTCAAGGTTACAAAATGAAAAATACACTAATAAATCTGGTATGTTATTATTATAATTATTTATTTTAAAGAAACAAACAGTCGACAATGAAATAGTAAAATTTTGAAAAAATACGGTTTAAAGACAGACCAGCAAAGTTTCTAAATAAGAATCATACATATTATTAAATTGTGTTATAACAAAAGGGTGTGTTTACGTGTATTTGTATGAGAGTAAGTGTAGATGTGTGTTTATGTGTATTATTTTTTTTTTTGTTTTTTTTTATTTTTATTTATTTCGAATACAAACAGATGTACAGGTTAAATGAGTATTAAAAAAAAAACTATATAAAATGTATACATAGTAGGGCCTGCCATCCAATTATATGTATTCACTAAATAATACTGTAATAAAGCGACGACGGCTTGAAGTTTAAACTATATAAATAATAAATATACTAAATATTAAAATAAGATAAATATGGACAAAACAAGGAGATAGTGGAAAGGAAAAGAAGGAAATTTATAAGGAGTGGTAAAGGATGATTGACGGAAAGTGAGAGTGGAAAATTGCATTTGATTTAATGATTAAATGAATTATGAATGAAGAGCATGAATCAAGCCTATTAATTCTCTTCTGTACATATTGTATGGAGTGTTAAATATATCAAGACTATTAAATTTTTTGTTAAATGTTTCATATATACGAGGGATCGTAGAATGTTTCCGATGATTAGTTTTAAATTTACGAATATATAAAATATCAGAGAGTCTAGTTTTAGTGTAGGAGTGAGTGTTCAGGTGTGTGTAAGTGTGAGCATCATTAAATAGTAAGTGGGATCGTATCGCAGCCAGAAATAAGGAGTCTTAATTTATTTTTGAATAAATTAAGGGGCGTGTAAAATATATCTATAGATGAAAAAAAGCATTATAGTTAGAGCAAGAACGATAGAGGAAAGAGTGTTGTGCATAGTTAGTGCTACAGACTGGCAGATGGAACAAATACTTTTTTCTCGTCACGCGAAAGGGGACATTGAGATTAATTTTGGAGAGTAGGTTAAAAGAGTCTTCTTTTTTATTTTATAATTTATGTAAATCGCATAATTCAGATACAGTGCGTCTATTTTCAAGGGTAATAAATCCATTTTGTTTGTCAGATTGGCTGTAAGTACTAAGCGTTTTATTGTTTTTATAATCTAGGTATTTAAAAATTTTATGCCAACAACAGGATAATTTTGGAAGTATGTACGAGGTGTGTACAGAAAATAACGGGAAGTTTTCAATGTTTTTATTAATTAAATTGTCGGACGTATACAATCCATTCTAACGACGGTAAATGCAATTTCTTATAATAAATACAGGTACTAATACAATAAAATACAACTAAATAAATTTAAAGCTAGGACAAAAAAATAAAAATTACTACCTCAAGACAAGATCCGGTATATTTTAGTGATTTTTTAAATCTATAAAGACTGACACCAAAAAAGTCCAGATCTTGTCTAGAGTTTACAATACGAGACATTGGTGCATGCAAGCCATAGTTTGTGCTGTGTTGATCAAGGAACAGCGCATTATTATTTCGCAACCGGCGGATTGGAGCATTGAATGCCACTTGTTCCAGAAACGATGGTACATCAATTGAGCCATTTAGTAAATTAACATAAATATGGCGTCAATGTTATTTATACGTTTTTGTAGACTTGAGATTTTGAACATTGACTCCATTTCTCCGTATGTGTAGTCTCCCCTCTCGATCATGGATAATTGGCCATGCTACTTTTCTTAGAAAACGATGTTGCACCGATTCGATATGATTTATCCGGCCTACATAGAAGGGAGACCAGATCACGGATGCATATTCTAAAAGAGGATGAACAAATGAGCAATTTAGTAGTGTCACATGTTTGGAGAGTCCGATTGCCAAAATTATGTTGGTATACCTGCTCTTACAGTTTGCTAAAATTTTCAGCTGTATTAATTGTTTACTTTGTCTGTGGCAGCCGCTAAGGTTCTGTAGCTCAATCACAAATAATATCTACATGCATAAAAACATGCTAAGCATTTGAGCGATCACAATGAACAATAATGAACACGCTTAAGTTATCGCAGACATAAGTCAACGGGTGCGTAATCTATAAGTCAACGCTCGTGTCGGTTTGTTTTTTGTTTTCCTCGTAAATAAATACAGTTCACTGGCGAAAAATCAGCGTTTACTATAAAAAATAACACAATATATTGCATTTGCAAAATAATAAGGAGTATCTAATACAAAAAAGTGAAAATTAAATTACAATTACTATGGCGAATGCTTTTCTTGACATTTGCTAAATGCAATAAATAGCATGGTAATAAATAAATAAAAAAAACAGATTTGGAATATTTTCCATGTTTACACCGGTGAAATTCAAATATGTGATCGCGCAGCAGGATTATACGTCGCGAAACGTAAATATTTTGACATTTAATATTAGGTGTTAACGGATGTACCATTGTGATCACGAATACGATAAACAACCATGGTGAGAAATTGTTATCACGTCGCTTATTAGCACGTCAATAGTTATTTGTTATTGAGCTACTGGAAGCCTAAATCAGTCTGCGCTGACGGTGTCGTACGTCGGCCATTATTATCATTTTCTATCCGTTCCAATTGCAGTGTACCTGGATAATTTTTGTTACGTAGAAGGCAAGGCGATCGGTCTTACGCTTTAGATGCTATTCCGGGGACAATGAAACAGTGGGGGGGCTTTATTTACATCAATAGAAAATGGAAGCCGCACTTAACCCAACGAAGAGCTACATTTGCCGACGTCTGCTCTAGACTCTTGGGTTGGTCGAATCGAGGACACGATGCCATCATACGATTCTCTAGTCTTCATCTATACGCACACGAGTATGTTAATGAGAAAACAAACGAACAGAAGCTGAAAACGAGTTGTAACAATGTCAGACACGATCGTCTAATGATTTATAGTCACGACTTTTCCAGAGTGAAACAATGAAAAACATAAAATTGTGTATTACAATAACTTGAAGCGATGAATTCGTAAAAAAATATTGAGCTGCCGATAGTGGCGAATAACGTCTCCATGACGAAATATAGAAACTGGAAAATGTTTTAAGGCGTTACCTAGCAGGTGAAATAATTCAATCAGACGAATCTATATCAATACCCTGAATCTTCATATATCATATCAATACCGAAACTTTGGATTATAAAAGTTAAAATATTGCTTTAAACATTCGAATATAAAGGCTCAAACATCACGTTTGCCTTAAAATTTTGAACTTGGATGTTCAAACACTACGTTATCTTTGAATTTTGTAATATCAAAGGAAATTACAACATTATGTTTTCGTTGAACTTTGGAATAAGGAAGTTCTAACATGATGCTATCTTTGAAATTTTTGATTATGGAAATTTAAACATCGCTATAAATTTGGAATATAAAAGTTCAAACATTACGTTTGCCTTAAAATTTGGAATTTGGATGTACAAACATTACCAAATCTGTTGATATTAGAAATTTTTGTAAAAGATAGATTTGCCGCATAATATGTTAATAAACTAAATAATAAATAAATAAATTACATTATTTTTGAATTTGAAAGTTTGAACATTATGTTAGTTTTTAACTCTGAAAAAGGGATCTTCAAACATTATCAAAACTGGATTCTCATTTTTTATTTATTTTTTATTTTAAAATTTCATTGATAAACCCTTACGGGTTACATACATTAAACAAAATATTTTTACTTTTGAAATTCACACTACTGTTAATGATAAGATTTTTAACGTCTTTTATAAAGGTTGTCTGAGTCTTTTGCTATGTTTTGTCTGGTAGTTTATTGTATAATTTCAGTCCCTGGTCTATTAGTCTCGATTGTCCTTGTCTCGTTTTTGAGGGTTGTTAATGATATTTTTCTGATATTCTCGTATTGTGTCCATTTTAGTACAATTTTTTTCAAGTTTTAGTTCTTCGTCTACAATTACATCAGTGGCTAATTTATGAATAAATTTTAAGGATTCTAGTTTAAAGAGTTCAGTTACATTTAATTGCTTAGTTTGTTTAAAAAGTTCTTTACTTGCTGTTAGATAGGGTATTCGCCTAGACACAGAACTACCCACTTCTCCGTTGTTTAAATATCGGTCAATTAATTGTCATTTAATTAAATTTAATTTAGCAAATTCTGTTAACATTGGTTTATCATATTTCGTTGTAAATTTGCAATACTAATGCTAATTATTCAATTATCATTATGTTGTACGATAACGCCGAAGTATTTTTTCACGTTTCCGAGCACGAGATGTTATATATTTAGACACGTGCTATTTTAATACAGATTATGAGAAGAAGCCTTATTACCATTATGGATAATTATAGAGGGCAGGTTCGGTACAGCATATTTATGTATGTATTTGCATTATTAATTGCTAGTGCAGACTTTCCAATTTTTACGCAAGATTTGTTAGCTAAACACGAAAGAAAAGTCAAATATCAGATGCAGTAATTATTGTTTACAAAACCAGTGGATTCACGTTATGGGGAAAACATTCACGCGAATCGATACGCATATTAGATTATATATAATATATATATATAGATTATATATAATTTAAAAAAAAAATATTTGAAGAAGGTAAAACATGAACAGAAAATATAAAAGGAAAAATAATGAAACCCACTAAACCGCGAAACCGGCTTGTCAGCAGGTTTCTTATTTTTCCTTAACAAAGATAAACGTTAGAGAAATTATATAAATTTAAAAAGTAATATAAATATTATTAAGAACTAAAAGCATACCTATTTTTCACACAAAACTTATTTATAAAAATTAAAATAGATGACATAAAATAATAATCAATATAAAGCCTTGTTACATATTAGCTATTTAATTATTTCCTTCTTAAAAGCTTTGTCAACATTTTCTTTTAAGATCTGCTTAGGAATCTTATTAAAAATTTTAGTATATGTATAATGAAGTGTTCTTTGGCCATACTTGCATAAATAATAATTATTTTTTTGTTTTTTTAATACACGTAAGAGGTAAAACAGAGTATTAAAAAAATAAAGGATAATAACATAGCAATGAAATACATATTAACAGTAAACATAGTAAACAAATAATCCCACAAAGGCATGGCCTGTTCGTGGGTATACAACAATTTTTGCTCCTATAATAAATAGGCTGGTAAAATATTTTTGTGATATATGAGAAACAGAAAAGAAAATATTCTGTAAAAGATTATAAGGCCCTTTTTTATTTTATAGTAATTGAAAAAGAAAATAAATATTTTTAAAAAAACATATCATATAAAAAAAAGAGTTAATATCTTTAGTTTGAATCCAGGATAGAGCGTGTTTTTTAAAAGAAGGAAAATTTTGAAAGTTTGGGATCAATGAAATATTATCAGATATAAGAATTAAATTTTGTTGGGCCTATAAAATATGCATGTCTCTGTGCTAGCCTCGTTTTACAATGTGGTATTTCTAGCACACGATGCATTCTTTGACTTGATCTATTTGAATGACTTGTAAATACAATATTTGAGTTTGTCCAAATGTTTGTAGACAAAATACTGGATTTCACCCCCTCGGGAGTCATTAAGATTAACAAATTACAACAGGGATGGAGAATACCTTAAATAAGGGAATATGGAAGTCTAGGCATTTACAGGGCTTATGACCTGTAATTGGCTGGTTTAAGTGGCCACTTAACACACTGTAACATTCACCATTTCAGTGAAGTTAAATAGTATGTGAAATAATTTAGTCAGATGCTATAATATATAATTAATTTATATTATTTATATTACAAAACGCACAATGAAAGAACAAAAACATAACGTAAGCAATAAATTTGTGGAGCAGTTGATTCAATATTGGTTTCAGCAAAATGAGACAATCTATTTTACTTCTACCTAGCTCTACTATCCATTTTTTAATCATCATCACTGTTCCCTTTCCACACCTAATGGTGCATAGGGCACTGCATTGGTACGCCAATCGCAGCGTATCTTGATCATTTTTGTTACATGAAGGTAAGATGATCAGTCTTACGTTTCAGGTACCAGTCCAGGGACTATGAAATATTCTAGTATGAAAACACCCCTTTAAATAAATATTTCACATCAACCATGTCAGGAATCGAAACCGATACCTCTTGCATGGCAGGCCAACGCGCTAACCATTACACCACGAGGCCGACATTTTTTTATAGCCTTTTTAAACATTTTCTCGTTCCTAATTATTTTAATAGATAGTGGAAAGTAGGTTGTACTTTTTAATTGAATAATGCTCAAAATCCCTTGTCCGAAAGTGGTATTAGTTTGTATTTGTGTTGAGGATCTAGTGATTATATTATTTGTATGTGATGTATGTATGTTTGTTCTGCGATATTCAGTCGTTTAAAAGTTATTCGGATTTTTAAGAAATTTTGGTAAAAATCCGATTTTAGGCTGTCTCAAGTGTAACCAAACTATTGAGTCTACGATCGTATTTTTTTTTCTCCAAGTAGCTCAATAGTGGGTCTTTCATCCTACAATACAGTTTTCAGTCGTTATTTGACTAAATCTTCTGTCTTCATTGGAGAGACGTAGAACTGAGATGGAGCTTATATGCATTTTCAAAATACTTAATGCTTCAAGTGATGTCCCATCTCTGTTGCAATCAATTTCTTTTCATGTTCCCAACCGTGTCACCAGAAGTCAAAATCTGCTATTTATAAAATCTTCAAAGAGAAACTTTGGTTTTATGCCTCAATGTCCAGAATGTGTAGATTAGTCAATTCATCACACGACTTGGAATTCTTTGGGATAGATCTTCCGGCTTTTCGTAGATCTCTTCGCGACTAAACAGTGTGGGATGAAGTTGGATTGGCATGGTTTAGCTCAAAGTTTTTGGACTTTCGTTTTTTTTTAATATATCGTATACTATTTTTGTTTTGCCCTTGTTTGTCTTTGCTAAATAGTTTTATGTTCTTTTTGTTCATTTATGTTTCTTCATGTAACTGTTGTAATTGGCTTACGCCGTATATATAATAAATAAATAAATTAATAAATCAACATTTTCATTATTTCCAACGCAATACAAACAAAATCATTCCAAAAAGTATTTGCTTATTTTGCCTGTCCCTAAATGAGAACATTTACAAAAAATGTGTGGTTATATTTATTAATTTTAAACTTTTGTGCAAAATTTAAAATAAGGTTAGTGTACTCATAATAATAATATTTATTATGTTAAGGTGCAAGGCAATGTCCGACCTTCCTTGTAAAATTAACCATATATATTTAGCACCGATAATAAATACAATTCTTTATTACACCGAGAGAGAATATAAAAATATTATTAGGACAGCAAAGAATCTCAAGTGCTTGGCCTCGCGGAAAATAGATGTCAGTGTAGTAGGCCACGGAGTATTTAGCCGGGATTTGAACCCAAGATGGCTGACTAATAACATCAGTGAAACAGGGTTGAACAAAAAGAAGACGGACGCAGAAGTTCCGCTGACAACTGTCATCAAACGGAGGCGATACGGTTGGCTGGGCCAGGCTGCGGATGCCTCCTGAGAGCCTCAACCCTTTGCAGGGAGCAAATTACAAAGACGGTACAAATTTGTCCTGCGGTGCTATTCTGGGCCGCGATTATGAACGGCTATCTTCATCTATATACTGAGACGGAATAAACTAATATCGATATTTATGTACGAAAGTGTGTATATTTGTATGAAAACTCAACAAATCTTCGTCGGTAACCGATAATTGAACATGTTTAGAAAAAAAAATCTAAACGTATTTTATTTTTCATAAGAAAACTTAATTTTACTTTGTAATTGAAATTAAAGATACATTTTAACTTCCTATCAGAATACGTACCCTTTCTTTAAATCTCTTTCGCGGCCGTAGAAAACACTTTTATCTCGTGTATTTACATACAAAATAAAAGCGTTAAAGTTATGTACAAATATTTAATAACATTTAGTAAAAAAATGATTAAAAAGCTGGCTCTTAGCCGGAATTTGAACCCAACACGACCGAATGATGTGTCTCAATATTTGCAAAGTAATTTTTCACGGCTTGTGTGTCTTAATATTAATTATTTGTCTTGAGGGCTACGCCAAGGCTCGAAAGGGCAAAAAACTAACAAATAACGGGGCTTATCTCCGGTAAAGACATATGTGGGCTTTAATAAAGTTGTTTATTTAAGAACCTATCTTTGTTTACGCCGAACCTTGGCTTTTGCGTCCACAAACACATAAATACGAGTTCGTTTTATTTGTTTATAGTGGCTGCAGGTTCAATTACATCCTTGAGAGTAAGTTTCAATCCGGATATTGATTTAATTAATATTTTTGCCGGTTTTACTAGGCGGATTTAAAAGTTTAAAGCAAGAAAGTTACAGCAGTTTCCTATAAAATAAAACAGCTAACACTCGATTAAAAAAATATTTTATAATTTTTTTATGAATTTTTCACGCCCATGAGGCTTTTACATACGCGAAAGTTATATAAAATATGAGTATATAAACAACATTAAATTTAAAAAATACAATATAAAGCAACATAAGATAGAACAGTGTTTAGAAGTAAAGTTGGTATAAAAAAAAATAATGAGTATATAAACAAAATAAATTTAAAAAAAATACAATATAAAGTGATAAAATATAGAACTGTGTTTAGAAGTTAGGTTGGTTTTAAAAAAAAAAACAAAAGAAATGCAGTTAAAGGTTTAAAGCAGCTAGGTACATAATGTTATAAAATACAGATTTTTAGTGAAATAAAGATGCCATTTTTTTCTCAAACAAACAACAAACAAACCATCACGCCGTTTCCCCGTAGGGGTAGGCAGAGAGGATAGAACGCCATATCACTCTTTCTTGGCATACAGACCTCGCTTTCTCTACATTCATACATCTTCTCATGCACGCACGCCGATTATTCCTACTTTTGACATGTCCATAAAGATGGACTTAAAGAAGTATTTGATGGACTCGATCGTGCCATGTCTTTCTCGGTCTTCCTCGTTTTCTGCATCCATCAACATTCGCATCGTAGATCCTTTGAGTCGTTCTTTCGCTGTCCACTCGCTGTTCGCTCTATATGTCCAAACCAACGCAACACCCCTTTCTTGATTCTGTCGATAATGCATGTCTCAGCCTTACACAGTTCACGGAACTCGACATTTGTGCACCTATCATACATCGTTTTACCACACATTCGCCTGGGGGATCGCATTTCGATAGCCATTATTAAAAAAAACAATATGTAAAAAACCCACCAAGAAAATTATTTATCAACATAAATGAGAATTAGGTTTCTTCTCTTTCTCTTTTCTAAAATTTCTTGATGAAAGAAATTGAATTTGAAATGTAATAAGTAATTTTTTTATCATCTTTTTTAATTAAGGATCGATAAAATCCCGTCACTGGTAAACAATTTTTAATTAAAAGTGGTTAAAACTGCTACATCAAAACGTGCTTTAATGGATAAAACATTAGGAATCAAACTTTAACTAAAAAATCAATGAAAGAAAGAAAAATTACGTCTATCTGTCAACGTGTTAACACTGGGCACTGGCCGATTCCTTTTAAATTGAATAATGCCAAAAACATCCACTGCGAATGCCACATATCCTATGTGATACGTAATATATCAATGGTATCCTATCAAAGAAAAATAGTCCTTCGGAAATAATGTTCGAAAGACTAGTTTCCAAATAGAGAATCTTCAAATAATATTTGTAATTAGCAAGCTTGTTTTAGTACTAAAAGGGCTGACTTGGGTTAAGGATATTATTCAATTTTATTTTAATATTATTATAATATTATTTAATATATTACAACATTATTATTTAATATTATTTTTATTTATAAGAAACATATTCGAAAACCATATTTGCCGCAACAAATCGATTTCTTAGAACAGGCATTTGCCCATATAGGAACCGATTGCAACATTAGGCATACTAATATTTCTGGCTTGCCGACCCTTCATATACTGAGCCTACTCATGGTACAAGCAGAATTTGCCAGAGTGTTTTTTGTGCCATTTTTGTAACAATGTATGTATAAACTAATAAATAAAGATTTTAAATATAGTAATTACTTAGAATATAGAGAATTTGGTATTATTTATGTTTTCTCTGGATATTTATTGTTTACTTTTAAGACTGAAAAAACACACATTATGATACTGTAATTACTTTTTAATATTATTATAAAATACATAATTTACTGCCTTAGAACGGGGAAGCTATCCCTAGTTAGGCAGTTTAGATGAACCAACAGCAAAAATAAAAAAATATGTATGTTTACTTTTACTACTTAATTAATTTGTTGTATAAATATTTACTTGTAAATTGCTGTAATAAATATGTAAAAAAAATAAATAATAATAATGATAAAATAGTGTACTTTTTTGAATGGAGCAATAAGCTGAGGTAATCGGCTTGTTTCATTGTTCACTGAGAACGGGCTGGGCGTACTTTTTAGATATTTTTTTTGTAGGAAGCTATAAACGATGGTGGTGATTTATATATTAATAACAATTATTTTATTTATTTTCGCATAAACATATTAACTATAAAACATTATGATCAAAAGTCAAATATAATGGTAAGCTGTGCATAATCGCTTATTTTGACGATTCGCTCCTGATGTATAAGGAGTTATATACCTTTCATGGAAAACGCACGCTCGGTAAATAAGTCATTTAGCAATATATCTCGCGGTTACAGGTGCTAATTAATTCCCACTTATTCTATTGAAATAGTTACCATGCACATAAGTGGACATGCTAATTCGTCATAATTTACTTTGTGACGTCGAAATGCTTCTTATGACAAACAACAATTGTCGATAACTTTCTAAACGGTTTTAAAATACACCATCAAAAGACAAGAAAACGGTATTCAGTTCGTATTTTCACTGTTCCGTTTTAACGCGAAAACAACGGAGAAAAATTTTAAGCATGTTGGTCGAAGAAAATAATATCTTGTACTATTATTTGGATGGTGTTATGCAAAAATACGTTGAGTCACACTAGCCTCAAACAGAGATAATTTGCGCATTTTTCAAAAATACAATTAATAATTTAGCTTGGCTGTGAAGTTTAATACACTAAAAAATACTAAATCGAACAAAAAATGGTACGATTTCTGTATTTATTATTTTGTTTTATAAATAACAAAAAAACTGGGATAACAGAACGCATGAAAAACTATAACTTTTGTCATGACAATAACGCAAAAATGTTACCTCCCAAAAGTTTTAGCTGTCAGCCTCACGGGAAGTTCAGCCTCACGGGAAATTGGATAAAAAAAAGTTTTCTTACGCGCGGTAAAAATTAGAGGGTTAAATTGTTCGGCAAAGTTTTTTGAAAATGTATGAAAAGAATATCATAATAAAAACGAAGTACTTTGAACGACGTCACTAGGTAATGTGAATCAACCAATGATGAGTCGTAAAAAAATCCGGTTTAAGGTACGTTAACTGACCAATCGGCAGAACTGACCGAGAAGAAGGGAAAGCTTTAAAAAATCAAAGTGCTTATAATAAGAAACATATATTTTTTTTAAATTTTGGCTTAGTTTAATAGTCTATTAACAAATAAAAAAAACACTAAACTTTCTCATTCTGGCGAAGAAAGCGTTTATTTTTTTAATATTGTTGTTAGACACATATTTGTATTGATTCGCAACAATACGTTGAGCATCTCAAAGCAGTGTTACATTGTTGCGTGGTTTTAGGTTAAGGCTGTAGCCTGGTAAAACGCACGCAAAATGAGGAAATCACACGATTTTGCCATTTTAAAACGAATGTTTTTTTTCAATCGCGCAATAATAAAAAAATAAAAAAACATGTATTAGATAAAAACAATAATTATCTAAGGTATTTCTGTTAAAAAATATGCTTAAAAATTTTATGTAACTAAAATAGAATTACTTTTAGACCGGCAGATTACGCCATTTCAAATTTAGACTAAACTTAGGTATCTGGAATCTCATAAAGGCTAAGTATTGAACTAAAATGTGTTGAAATAATTGGAAGAAAATAAATTGAACATGAAAGTGGCCGAAGCAAATTTTTAATTTTATGTTTTCGAAAAGAAATACAAGCATATTTAATCACAAACATTTTTGTGACACTTTCCTTTATTTCTACGTAAAATTATGCCTTCGGCAATACTTAAAAAAAATAGTTTATTGAAATATTTTAGTTGAAACATTTTTTTATAGAATTGTATTATTTAAAAAAAAAAGATAATTCTAGTCGTAATATTTAATTTATAACAATATCTTATTGACTTTTTATGACCTTCACACCTGCCCTGACCGGTACCGATAAGCGCCGATAGCCATTTTTTTTCGTTTTTGTGGCTAGACACATTTTTGCATAGTACCATCTATTCATGCTCTGGAATTTCAACACTAGCTCGGTATTAAGTGTTGAAATGAACGACAATGTATAATTATTAGAATTTCTATTAGTTTTTTAAGTGTCAAATCTGCCGGCGGACACCTTCATTACAATATGCCGTTTGTCAATGCCTCTCAAAAATGGAGTGAAATGCTCGTTAAATATTTTTCACAAGTTCTCTACAAATAAAACAAATTAAATTGAATATTTGTTTTTTTTTAAAAGTCAACGAATCACGTATGCTTTTGGTTGAATTTAAAGGATTGTTTTTTTGGTTCATTCATCATAAAATAATTCAATTATATTTAAAAGAAATAATATAATTTAATTGGTGTAAAAAACGTCACTGTTTTGTTTGTTATTTCTTTACATACACTGATATCGTGGTATAACATATTTAAGTTCTTTTTTGTACCTGTAAAGATATATATATTTTTATTTACTTACGAATTTCAATGTGGTTGCTGGTATCATTATAAATCTTTTGAAAGTGGTCTCACCTGAAACGAATAAATAAAATAAAATTAATATCTTTCCTCTAATCAAAATATTGCTCTTTTCGACTGTATTTTTGCAATTTATTATATATTTATTTGTTCTTTTACAATTGATGTATTACTTTTTTTACATTAATGAAGATGTTTTCTTACAGGATGGGGGGGGGGGTTGTCCCGTGCTGTAAGAGATTTTTTTATATTATTTTGAAACATCCCTTAAACATAAATAAATCATAATATCAAATATACACATTTGGTCATGATATTCACAACAAAAATACAATAACTCGGGGAATCTTCATGTTTCTAAGTTTCGCTCAACAAAGTTCGGCCAAGTTTGGTGGCTTCCGTGGTGTAGTGGTCAAGTCACTTGACTCACACACGGAAGGTTCTGGGATCGATTCCCAGTGAGAACACAAAAAAAGTGATTTTTCTTAAGCCTGGATGTTCTGTGATGTAATTCACCACTGTGGGCCTTCTGGCCTGTTGTGGTGCAAAAAAAAAAAAACAATAAATAATAAATAAATAAAATGTTTCTGGAGAATACTGGCCATTCCGAATTTAATAAACTGCCCGATGAGCTAAAACACGAAAAGTCGAATAGAAAATCGAAAAGTGTTACAATTAAAAAATATAACTCAAATCTTTTTTATTATTGATAAAACATAAAATAGATTTAGTAGATATTATACTTCCAAGAGTTATATAAAAAAAAAAACTCATTTGGGACCGTACATGCAAAGAAAAGATTTTTGTGACAATACATAATATCATACATAGTTAATACACTCCACACTTTTGATACTGGTAGTTATTAACGTAATTTATATAGACGGTGTAAAGTGCAGGAAAACGTCGTTATACGCCGGGGTTCCGTTCCGAGAGACACCAGCCTAAAAAAAAAATTGGCGTAAAATGAACACAAATTTAATGGAAGATATAAAGTTAGGTGCCGTGTCAAAATTATAAGAATAATCAAATATGTTTATTTAATACATATCCTTTAACTATATATTAAAAATAAATTATAAATGTATTTAGTAAATACAGTTTAAATTCGTTTAAAAAATAAATTAAAACCTCTTGATATAAATAATGATTTTTTTAATAATAAATACTAACTCTTCAGTTCGTCGGTACTAAATAAAATTCTCACATTTTTTTGAAGAAGGCATCCAATTTCATTCGCTTTGATTTTTGCCCCTTCCTTGCAGAATCATAGCTTAAACTACACATATTATTTTATTATTTTAATTTTAATAATAATAAAATAAAAATTATAATCATACCCTTTATTTTTCTTAAAAACAAAACGAAAGTTACTCGAAAACAATTTTTTTTTTTTTTTACATTTTACATTTTTTTTTTTTGCACCACAACAGGCCAGGAGGCCTAATTACAGTGGTGAATTACATCACAGAGCACCCAGGCTTGAGAAAAATCACATTTGAATTTTTGTGTTCTCACCGGGAATCGAACCCGGAACCTTACGTGCGTGAGTCAAACGTCTTGACCACTACACCACGGAGGCCACACACACACAATAGGCTGCCGGTAATGGAATAAAACAACGCGTAAAAGTGTGTCTGCTATTGAATCGCGGCGCCTACTGTCGTCTGGTATCGGCTGAACCGGGGAATCCCACGCCAGCACCAACCGGCGTAATTGTAAATTGGCGTAAATCGAACCGACGAAAAACGACGTTTACCTGTACTGTGTTTTATGTTTCTTGTATTATGTTTTCTTACAATTTTGGATGTATTAATTAGGTATGATATAGTGTATGGTCACAAAAATGTTTGCTTTTTATGTACGGTTCCAAATGAGTTTTTTTTATAATTCCTTGGAGTATAATATCTACTATATGTATAAAAACATCATTCTACCTATTTGGACTGATCCACTCATCAAATCGTGCGCGTCCCACCTCCATTATCCATTTTTCAATGGCGATTTTAAAGTGGCAGTATTTGCTGATTGTCCTTTTGGACAATGAAAGTAGGTTGTACACTTTAATGGAGAGGTAGACCAATCCTCTTTGACCGAAAGTAGAAATGGGAATACCAAAATCTAGCAGTACTCATGCATAATTTATTTTTTATCACAACATGGAGGCACAAATACACAAAGGAATGCATTATAATATACGTTATAAAGTGTAAAATAGAATGTTTGTTTTCATTTTCTGTTTTTAATCAGCTTGGCAGCGATACTGACGGGAAAATAACAATAATTCGATCGCCAATATTTGTTTTACAAACAAAACTTGCGAGTCGTAAGCTGATTCGATTGGCAGCTACTAGTTACTGTACCTACAGCGATGAAAATGATTATTTTTATGACATGTTCCATAGACAAGGTTTATTTATAAAAGTTTTTTTCTTTTTTCACTTTGTTTACTCCACAGTGGTGTTTTCAAAACGATATATAATTTGGCAGTAGAGACGAAACGAAATACGGAATTTAGCAGTGCAAAAAAAGTGAAATATTGATTTCGGTGGGGCAGACAAAGCGATGAATTCAGTTGTGAAAATGAAAGTAAAAATGCGGTGGTGTAATAATGCGAAGAATTCAGCTGTGTAAATACAGTGAAGAGGTCCATATAAAGTAAAATAGGTAGGGAATTCAGTGTTGCAAATAAATTGAAGAACTGAATTCAGTGGTGCTTATAAAGTGAAGCAGGTAGTGAATTCAGCGGTGCAAATAAATTGAAGAACTGAATTCAGTGGTGCTTATAAAGTGAAGCTGGCAGTGAATTCAGCGGTGCAAATAAATCAAAGAACTGAATTCAGTGGTGCAAATAAATTGAAGAACTGAATTCAGTGGTGCATATAAAGTGAAGTAGGGAGTAAATTCAGTGGTGCAAATAAATTAAAGAAGTTACTGAAAGTGATGCCGAATGTTAATTATTCAGTGTAAGAAAGGCATATATTTAGTACATTCGTTACCAAATGCTCTTTATTTTAAACATTCGTGACCCGAAACATTCAATATGCAGATTTTACATTACCACTTTAAAATATTTTTTTCGCCTAGTGCATTTGAAGGTTATTCAGTAAATACAAAAATATGCGACAAATGTCGTAAGTTGCTACTGGATACGCTCGATTTCTGACGGATGTCGAACGCATTTTAAAATACATTTTGCACGAAAAGTGGAGACACTTACAGCTTTCCAGACTTTCTAGCAATTCATTGAACATTTTCGAACCCTCATGTTCCAGTCAGTCTCACCCTAGGAAGCCTGAAATCACCCCAATTCTCGTTCCACACCTAAGCAAACTCTTATTATATTTAATTTCTTTTAACGTGTATCCAGGAAGCAGAACGTTTTTAAACATGTAAATAAAAGTCAGAGTGGTCAATATATGTATATATATATATTATATCCAGGGTATTTAATTTCTCTAACGTAAATTTGATTTTGGTGTATGGACCACACTTTAATACTACTCTCATTAAGATGTTTTTTTTTCAATTTATAACGGAGTATAAGCTTCCATGGGAGAGTAAGAATCGTGAAATTTGAAGCACGTAACGAAAGAAAAAACAAAAATAATCATGATTATACTTGATTATGTAAGCATGTGATAACTTAATTGTACGTAACGGCAAAGTCATTCAATTTTGATGGAATTACGCAGTATACTCAATAATTACGTCAAATTATATATCATATTAGTGATTCTGAAGAGTTTCGTCATAAAAGAAATTATAATTTGGATAATTGAATCATAGCACGAGTTTCTTTAACACGTTTTCGCTGTACGGTTCAAGAATTAAGGAGAATTATGAAACGATTAATTTTGAATTAATTTCGACATATTGAACATTGCTGAATAAATGTTTGATAGTTGAAATACATCTTTTGTGGTACAACCACGAATCAGGAAGCATATGATTCGAACCCCACTTTACTATTTGTTTTTCATTTTCTAATACGATTATTAATGATTAACAAAATACGGCTTAGGAAAATATGGAAATGAATTTTTAGTTATGATTTGCGAATTGACACATGAATCGTAATTAATTTCACATTCTACATAAAAGATGAAAAAAAAAACAGAATGAAATTCGTTAAAATATATTGAAATATAATTGCATTTTAATCATTCGTTGTGGTTAAACATATAAGTAAATATCAGTAAATATTTGTGTGCTACGAGTGTTCATGTCTACCGATTTCGAGACGTATTTGTCTCTTCGTCAGGATGCTAATTAGACTAATATACCGTTGCTGCCGTTGATGCCGCCCGTCAATTAATAAATGCGTTTGTAGTGTCTAGAGTAAATTATTAAAATAAAAAATTAACCTAATTATTAACGACGTTCTTACAAGGTTACATCATTTTGCAAAAATGTTAGAAATGGGACAAGTTGATCAATGTAAATTTTTCGAATAAAAAATAATTCATTTTACGTTGTTCATGAAAAAAGTATAAATGTCTTATTTTTTGGTGAATAATTGTCTTAAACACACTATAATAGGCTTGTTTTTGCGTTTTTATATCAATTTTCGGAAACAAGAGTTTCATGATTACATGAAAAAACTGGTAAGATCGATTTGATCAGTGATCAGTAATTTCCTATCACTAGTGACATTAGTTTGACAGTTGTTATTTTAATCAAGCTATATTTTAAGGACTCTAGAGGATGATATCCAGTTATTGCCCACAAAAATTTGGATAAACACAAAATAATTTATTATTGTCGTACGTTTTTATTTCCTACATGTTTATCGATTACTGATGAATCTCACCCCGAAGCACTCCGCCAAATGAGTTGACTGAGGAAATGCACTCCATATCCGTTGTTATATGTTAATCTTAATAACTCCCTAGGCTGTCAAATACAAGACTTGTCTAAAACATTTGAACGAACTTAAAATATTGTTCAGAAATTATTATAAATATTGTCGTACGTTTTCCATTCCAACATCTTTTCGATTAACGATGAATAGGCCCCCGAAGCACTCCGCACTCCGCCAAATGAGTTTACTGACGCCAGTTTACTGCCGTATGCACTATGCACTCGAAATCAAATTAAATCTGAATGCGAAATTAGACTACGGTCGAAGGACTCCATTCTCGAATCAACAAGCGGTAATGGTCGACTGTAGTAACGAGACTTGCCTCGTTAATTATGGCTTTTTAATTAAGGAAGCTTTTACATTTTTTGAATTCGCATTATTAATGGTGATTATATTTTTATGAATTGAAACTTCCTGAAGTATTATAAAATAATTTATGTAGGTTGAATTTAATATTTTGATTTCAGACCACAAATAACTATATTGATTTATGTTGTCTGTCAAAGCTTTTCCGTGTCCGGAAGAACGATAAATAAAAATAGTTTCCTAAACATGTTCTCTGTACTAGACAAGCGTTTCCACAACTCAGCAAAAAACCACCCTGGCGGATAAAATAGCGAAGGGTGGATTTACTTTTTTCGGTGTAATACTTAATTAAGTAAACTAACGAACCAGTACACTCGAGATCGACTAATCTCCACTCGATTTCCTTTAGCAAAATTTTCCAAGCGAGTACAAAAAAAATAAATCGAAAAATGAAAATAATAAATAAGTATCCACCCACCAAGGAGCCTCATTCTAATGGGACAATTGGTTAAACCTGAGGATGTTAAAGAATTCTCCCGATACTTCACGGTCTGGGCTTGGAGGGGGAGATTTGGGAAAATGAGAACTCTCGCCTTCCACACAGGAGCTAGGCTCTTTATAGACCTGTGCCTCGATTATGAACGCTATCTTCATCTGTATATATCGAGACGGTATACTTAACTTCTGTGCTATCTGTATCTTACCTCGGTATGTTCTACCTACTTGTCATATCCACATCATATGATCGAAACAAGCCAATGGAATGACCACAAACAATTAGTCCGCGTTCCTTACGTCATTAACATTTAAAATAGTTCTTATTTATATTTTAAATAGGCTTCTGTAATGAAAAAGTGCTCACTTCAAAGCGATTATAAACTCCAATAAATCCCAATTCAAGCTAAAAATGCTCGCTTAAACATGAATTTTGCATGACTTTTGGAAATCACCTAGACGGTACACTTAACGATCGTCTGTATGTATTTACCGATCTGTACCGATCGACTACAAAGCCGGCTCCTATAACGTCTCGATACATACACTCGGAAAGATAGTAAAACAGATGGAAAAAATATAATAACTAAATTATTTTTTTAGAGTGGTAACTTTCTGACGCATATAATCTGTGTCTGACGCCTAGATACTTTATTTGTTAATAGGAGAGAACCTAGCGACATTATTTCTACATCTAGGCGTTTGTTATATTAAAGTGACAGTTATGTCGCAATTTAATTCGACTTCAAAACTTACTTACTTCTCTCTCATATTTTTAAAAGGCTTGTAAGAAAAAAAGTGCCAACCTCAAACGAATAAATTTTTTAATAAATCATAATTAAAGGAAAAATTGCTCGGTGGAACAAAATTTTTGACACTTTTAATGCGTAGATAAACGTATCGAGGGATTCTAGACTCGTAGGTATAAAATTATGTACTTACATCAAAACTTGATGGTGTATCGATACTATACCTTTGTAGTCGGTCGGCAGACTTTTATCTTCAACTATGACCTCATACTGAAGCTATGTCATTTTAGAGCGTAGATATGTGTACCGCGACGTACGCTACCCCTTGATTAATATCGATGGTAGTATATCTTTATAATCGCTAGAGGGAATTTATCTTCAACTATACCGTCAAGGTGAAGGTATGACGTCTTTATCTTCCCATCATAATTGAGGCCCTGGGCTCGGAGAGGGAGAACTATTCTCGGGGACCCGTCACAATAGATCTTCACAGGTCATAAATAAAATTCTTTCTGATAGGGAACATATTATATGGTACATTGATTTTTAAAATTCACAAGGTTTGTGTTAAAGACATCGCGTCATTAGCGTAATATAAGTTGGCAAGTAATAGTTTTCTTGAACTCAAATAAAACCGTATTGTTCAAGTTAAAATTGGATTGAAGTATAGAATTCCTGAAAGCGGAGAAGGTACAGAGTAAAGACACATAAAGAGCACAAAGGCCCGATATTTGCATAACTCTGTAAAGTCATAATCACTAGCAGTGAGAACATCTCTGTAGGCAATGCGAAAGAACTGTACATTATAATTTATACGATATTTAAGAAACCTGTTGCTGACGGCCACAAACGCCGAATTCAAAAATTCTAGTTCGGATTTTGCGAAAAACAAAAATTATCTGCGAAATTTTAAATGCTGCATGGTACAGATAAAAATGCTGTATTAAAAGGGTATTTTTACGTTTTCCTAAAAAAAAAAAATAACAAGTTTAAAAATACGATAGTGACGGTTAAACCTTAAGGCTGTAGTCGGGAAAAACTAACGCAAAATTCAATAAGATATTGTTTTAAATTAAATATTACAACCAGAATTATCTTCTTTTTTCAAAAAAAGAGAATACAATTCTATAAAAAAAGGCTTCAACTAAAGTATTTCAATATATTTTTTTAAAGTATTACCGAAGGCATAATTTTAAGTAGAAATAAAGGAAAAGGTCACAAAAATGTAAGTGTATTAAAATGCTTGTATTTGTTTTCAAAAACGAAAAATTAAAATTTGGCCGAGGCCACTTTTAAGTTAAATGTATTATCTTTAAATTGTTACAACAAATTTTTGTTCAATACTTAGTCTTTATTTAGATCCCAGATACCTAAGTTTAGTCTAAATTTGAAATGGCGTAATCTGCCGGTCTAAAAGTAATTATATTTTAGTTACATAAAACTTTTAAGCATATTTTTTAACAGAAATACCTTAGAAAATTATTGTTTTTATCTTAAATATGTTTTTTTGTTGGGCAATTAAAAAAAAAACATTCGTTTTAAAATGGCAAAATCGTATGATTTCCTAATTTTGCGTTCGTTTTTCCCGACTACAGCCTTCTGAAAGTATGCAGTACCATGGAATAAACTCTCTAAAAATTGAATAATAACGTTAGACTATTTATACAAATTAATAAATAATATAATTGATTCCCCTAATCTACTAGAGCGACTTTCATTCCCCGTGTCATCTAGACCGACAAGACAAAAACTTCTGTTTTACACAAACAAAGCGTCAACAAACTATTTGAAACAATCTACGATACCTAGAAAAGCGAGCAATATAACAATAGATTTACCGAGGCTGATATTTTTATGACAATGTATGTAAATTTAAGTGAAAAATCATAAATATTGAGAGAAGCAGATATTTAATTAATTTTATTATTATGTACATATTTATCATATCTTATTTATTCAATTTACAGAAACAAACAGTCGACAATGATATAATAACAAAATAAAGATACGGTTTAAAGACAGACCAGCGTAGTTTCTAAATAAAAATCATACAACAATGTTTGAGTATGTCCAAATGCTTGCAGACTGGCTGGATTTCCTCTCTAGGGAGTTATTCATATTTAAATTTATTTCAACAGAGAGGGAAAACATTTTTGAGAAGGGAATATGGAAGTCTAGGCATTTACAGGGCTTATGACCTGTCATTGGCTGGTTTAAGTGGCCACTTTACACACGTTGGGCCCATTTTCAACACAACTCGATGAAAGTGGGCCCAAAATAATATATTTGGGTAAATCATAAAAACGCAAATATTTCTCTTAGAAAAATATATATTTTTTTAACTATCCTCTTAAAAATGTAATTTTTTAATATTATTTTACGTGTATGATTTATGTAATAGGTTCAAATAGATAGAATTACATCACAATCAAACCAAGGTTAACGATTTAAAAAGCAGTTCATTTGGTTATTACATTATGAAGGATGTAAATATGGACTAATTTTATTTCCTGATTCGAGTAGGATATAATGATTAAGTACGTAATTAGAATATTAAATTGTATAGAGTCATAGATGAGAGTATTTTAAAAGTCATTTGCCATCTGAATCATTTAAATGACTATGCAGATATAAAGATATTTTTAAAAAAATAATTAAATTTATACTCGTAATAACTCAAGAAAAAAAAGTAAGACAAATTACAGTAGATGATTACGTACATTATTCAAAATTAATTACATAATTGAAGACATGAGTAGATAAAGGCGTTATGTGACGAAAACAGAAGAAGAAATATCTTGGAGTAAAGTTTTACAAAATACTCGAGATAAAAGTGTTTTCTACGGCCGCGAGAGCGTTTGGAATTTCACCACAGTTCAATAGGGAAAAATATACGCTCCTATATACCTCCGTGAAATTTCAACGCTTATCAGTTCATGGTTTATCTCTTGGTTCTAATTCTCAAGGCACTCTCTTAATACCCATCCACAATTCCTCTTTCTTCTCTAACTCATATCATATCTGAAGAAACATCTCCTTTCTCTTCCTTAATCTCCCCTTCTTTCCTGTTTCCTCTTTTTTCCTTTTCGAGTAATGGTATTGATTTAAGATAATTTATACACAAATACATTTATTTAAATTTTTATACATCTTTTTTATTTTCTATTGAATATGTTTTGTAACTTGAATTATAAAAATTTACCTTTTATTTTATTGGTTGGTTGGAAGAAATTGCCATTCGGCAATAAGGCAATAATTATGTACAAGAAGTTAAATAAATTAATAAAATATCACGATTTTTTTACAATTTTGAATTAAAAAGGGCCTCTGAAATTTTCGAAAAAATCCTTCTCCGTTGCAACAAATTCAGATACTTAAAACTCCCTTGGGAGAAAATCCAGTCTGTCTACAAACTTTAGGAAATACTTAAAACATTGTTGAATATTTTGACATTATTTGACATTAGAAAAGTGGTTCAATGAACACACGCCCGCATGTTTTAACTTTGGATCAGTTCGATTCCCGGCCGTGAACTGCGATCGCTAGAAGCTAAATAGAAAATGACAGAGAAGTATTATTTATATTTCTCTGAATAAAAATAATTTTACCAGAATTGTAAAACAGATGGAATTAATCTATTTGTTGTACAATTATATAAATTTATCTTTGAAAATAACCATAAAACGTTCATTATTTTATATGTGTGCAATATTATGTCTGAACTGTTTTATTTGAATCTTAATTAAAATAATGTCTGATCACCCGATGACAAACTATTATTTAATATATTATTAATGTTTGAAGCATTAACTTTGTGGTCTAACATTTTACTAAATGTTATTAAATATTTGTATATAACCACTTACCGACTTTTCTATGTCTACCAGTTTCGAGACGTACCCGAATCTTCGTCAGGACACCAATTAAACCAACATGCAAACCAACATGCAAAACCCACTATACACCTTCACCGTAGTTGTTGCACAAAAATATAAAACCAACACGACATGCATTTTAATAGGCACACGCACTGATTAGGACAAACATGCACTGATTAAATTATGCATGTCATACAAACAAATTTTGTTGATCTTAAATTCAAATTCAAATTATTTATAGAAAGTAGACTGAATGCTGTTGAAATGCGATCCCTCAGGCGAATGTGCGGAAAAACAATGTATGATAGGTGCCCTAATGTCGAAATTAGAGCAGAATGCAAGGCTGAGTTAAGCATTATCGACGAAATTAAGAAAGGTCTTTTGCGATGGTTCGGTCATGTGGAGCGAATGAATGATGAAAGAACGGCTAAAAAGATTTATGATGCGAATGTGTCTGGTTGTAGAAGTCGAGGAAGGCCGAGAAAGACATGGCATGATCAAGTACAACAAATTCTTGAAAGTGGTCATGTGAAAAGTCGGAATAATCGACGTGCGTGCATGAGAAGATGTATGAATGTGAAGGAAGCAAAGGAAGTGTGCCAGGACAGAGTGGTGTGGCGTTTTATCCTCTCTGCCTACCCCTCCGGGGAAATGGCGTGATGGTTAGTTAGTTAGTTAGTTATTCACAAAGTAACATAACAAATAACAAAGGATTTGAGACGTTAAATTGGAACTTTATATCAAACCAAGAACCCTTGAGCAATGGTTCGACATTATTAAGGTATAATACTCTCTAATAGCAAGAGTATTTGCCTCTTAAACAAAGTTTCACTAATGTGAAAGATGTCGATCTCCAAAGTGATAATGTTCAGCTGCTAATGACTCCCGAGGGGGTGAAATCCAGCCTTTTGTCTACGAACATTTTGACAAACTCAAATATTGTATCTTTAAAGGATAACCCACAGGAGTTACGTTGAATGAAATGTTCAGGAAACAAGATTTTGTGATTGTGCGATTTCCAAAACATCATAACTTTTGAACCAATTGAGATAATTTCAACCTATTAAGAACTTTCGATGTAAAATAATGATTTTTTTGTTTAATAACAGTAATAGTGTAATTGAGAGTACTGACGTTTTATGCACTAATACATAGTGGCTTCGGTGGTTTATTCACGTATACAACAGCGTATTGCGATAGTTACTGCATTTTTAACTTCGAAACGGCAAAAAGTGGACTCCCGTGTTTTTTCCTCTATTTGAGGGTACAGATATTATTTCAACGTTGCGTGTTAAACATCAGTCAATGACAGACAGGCCATAAGTTCTAATTGCCTGGACTTCTAAAATACCAATTATTTTGATAAAAATATCAATCAGGGATGCTTTATTCTTTTGTTTGTATTTATCAACTTTAGCAAACCTTTCTTGTAATCTAATATTAATTATTATATTCGCTCGTCTATTCAGATACTATATAAGCTTGGCAATCAATTCTGTTCTATTGATAAATTTTGCTCTTTAATATCAAAACTTAAAGATATACTTTTTTACTGGTAAAATTATTTATTAACTTATTTTATTTTATTTTATTTTCTTTTATTTTATTTTATTTTATTTTATTTTATTTTATTTATTTATTTATACAGGGTGTTCTTAAAACCCTGTCACATCCGAAACCACGATGATCAGTATGAGCAAGAAGACATATTGGCACATTAAAATATTTTTTTAGAACGAATAAAATTTAAAAAAATAAAACAGAAAAAGCAAAAGGTTGCTAACTTCTGCAGCGGTGAAACGAGGTGGGGGAAGGGGGGGAGTCTGACACTGCGCCGCGCTCCCCTCACTTCTCTCCTGCAGAAGTAAGCAACCATTTGTATTTTTTTAAATATTTTATTTTAAATTTTTGTCTTTGTTCTAAATATTATTTGAAATATGCCATTATATCTTCTTGCCTATACTGACCAACGTATTTTCGGATGTGACAGGGTTTAAAGAACACCCTGTTTTGTATGGGCGTTTGTCCAATAGGCACTTTTAATGACATATATATATATATACATAGAAAATTATTATAAAGGAAAGTAGAAAGACACAATGGTATAAGGTAGACTCGGTGGGAGTGGAAGCGGGAGACAGGTGTTTATAACTAAATTTGATTCAGTGATCGTTTGAAAGAAGACAACTTGTTATCAAATTAATCAAGACTGGTATGTTTGTTGGCAGACCTGAGAATTCTGAGCATAGGGGAATAAAAACCATAGTTAGTTATATGGTTATCGGTATGAAAGAGTAAGTTTTGTCTGACTTACTCTTTCTCTAACTTCACAAACGTCAACAGATGGAAGAATCGAAGGAATATAGATGTTCAAATATGGGCAGAATGGTGAATGTTACAGTGTGTAAAGTGGCCACTCAAACCAGCCAAGGACAGGTCATAAAACCTGTGGATGCCTAGACTTCTATATTACCTTCTTTGAAATGTTCTTTATCTCGGTTGTAGTATGTTTATATTGTTAAGTGTCCTCGGCATGGGTAACCCCAGTAAGGTCACATTATTTTAACTATTAATAATTGTTTATAATAGAAAAAAAAATGAATGAATTAAATGAAAATAGAACTTTACAAAGGAATTTTATTGATATTTTTATCTTCAATCTCGGGAAAGTTCTCAATCTCTGATGTAATATAACTATAAATTCGTTAAAAAATTTGTGGGTCCTTTTGAAATTTAGTATGTTTTTAACGCAGTAACAAATAGCGTAAATCAATTAATAAAAAATAAAAAAACATTGAGTATGAAGTAATAAAACGTCCTTCAAACTCGTCCGTTATAAAACACGAATAAAGGGGCGTCGCTAAAGCGCTTCTACACGGATCCGAAAACTGAATATAAGAAATCTGGGCAAGAGTACTTGTAGCTATACGGCGATATTGACTGTCCGGATTTGCTGTTAAGTGTCTGTCACCCTCAATTAAATTTTCCCAATTGAAGACCGCTTTAACAAAGCAAAATATCTACAAAATGTAAATTTTTCAGGAGAAGGTATTTTCATGTTAAAAATAAAACTATTACGATTTTAAATAAAATAAAAATTACATTTTATAGATAGATAAATCCTTACACATGTTCTAAAAATCAACAATGTAGAAGCAGTAACATTATTTATTAAAAAGTTCTAAATTCACGAATTTTTACAAAAAATAAATATCTACATATTTTTGTGATAGGAATGTATGGAAAATTGATTTATATATGAAATAAGTTTACTTTTGCGTGAAATCATTTTGAAATGACTTTTTGTAAAATTATATGTCTACTGACATATCTAAGTACCTATGTAAATATACACTTTTTTTCGCATAAAATAATTGTTAAACCAAAAATTTTTTGACTATCTTCAAATGTTCATAGACAGGCTGGATTTTCTCCCTAATAACTCTCTAACTAACAGACCTAACTGTTGAAACAGAGAGGAAAAACATTTTTGAGAAGGGAATACGGAAGTCTAGGCGTTTACACGGCTTACGACCTATTATTGGATGGTTTAAGTGGCCACTTTACAAACTGTGTAACAGTCACCATTCTGCCAATGTTTAAACATCCACATTTCTTCAACTCTTCCATCTGTTGACTTTTGTGAAGTAAGAGTTGAAACCTTTATCATGTTGGGTGAGATTCATCCGGCTGACCCACTTCACCTACAAGGCAACTTCTTTTACTAGTTCGGATGTGTCTCAATCATGTGATAAAGGTTTCAGCTCTTTTACTTTACAAAACTGAACAGGTGGATAAGTTAGGGAAATGTGGACGTTTAAACATAGGCAGAATGGTGAATATTAAACAGATTATTAAGTGGCTACTCAAACTAACAAAAAACAGGCCATAAGTCCTGTAAATGCCTTAACTTCCATATTCCCTTAAAAAATGTTTGCCCTCTCATTTGCAACAAATTTCATTATTTAACTTTGGAGTAGGATTGTTACGGTGAATGTCTAAAAATTGTATGATTTTTGGTATGTATCTTTGTTGAATTACCTAAAAAATTCAAATAAAATAAATTATACATAGGAATTATGGATTAGGAATTATGTATGGAAGCGAAGCATGGAGTTGGAAAAAAAGGGACGAAAGGAAACTGAATGCTGTTGAAATGCGATCCCTCAGGCGAATGTGCGGAAAAACAATGTATGATAGGTGCCCTAATGTCGAAATTAGAGCAGAATGCAAGGCTGAGTTAAGCATTATCGACAAAATTAAGAAAGGTCTTTTGCGATGGTTCGGTCATGTGGAGCGAATGAATGATGAAAGAACGGCTAAAAAGATTTATGATGCGAATGTGTCTGGTTGTAGAAGTCGAGGAAGGCCGAGAAAGACATGGCATGATCAAGTACAACAAATTCTTGAAAGTGGTCATGTGAAAAGTCGGAATAATCGACGTGCGTGCATGAGAAGATGTATGAATGTGAAGGAAGCAAAGGAAGTGTGCCAGGACAGAGTGGTGTGGCGTTCTATCCTCTCTGCCTACCCCTGTGGGGAAATGGCGTGATGGTTAGTTAGTTAGTTATATATAGGGGCACATCAGCTGATCTTTCTACCATCTATCGTATAATTTTATACATATTTTCTGGTCAAAATCTGTTCAGATTTCTGGTCTGTGTAATACACCTTTTTTGGTAGTAGTAAATTTTATCTGATCAGATGTTTCGTTTGGAGCAAAGAGAATGTAAAATCCATAATAATTTTGCAGGTGAAACTGAATTATAAGCTAAAACTATATCCTGGACGGTGTTACATTACATTATATCACATGTCCTGATTGGTAAGAAAAAAAATATCAAGGTTTTTATATTGTTAAACTAATGAATGCTTTTGAGACCGTCACAAAAATATTTTAATGCTGATATCAAACAACTAAAAACAAATTGAGTCAGACATGTTTTTTTTTTAACATAGTAAAAAATAAATTGTTGCGTTCTTATGATTTACAAAAAAAAATATTTTTATGACAATTTAAAAAAAAAATTTTTTTTTTTAAATTTTATTTTTTAGTAGGCGAATTGGTTCAGCCGGATGAATCTCACCCACGTGATAAAGAAATCAGCTCTTTTACTTCATAAAAGTCAACAGATGGAAGAGTTGAGAAAATAAGGATGTTAAAACATGGGCAGAATGGTGAATGTTACACAGTGTGTAAAGTGGTCACTTAAACCAGCCAATGACAGGTCATAATGCCGAGACTCCCATATTCACTTCTCAAAAATGTTTTCCCTCTCTGTTGCAACAAATTTAAATACACATTTTGATTTATTTATTTTTCATCCTTGAAAATGTGCTATTGCTATTTATATAAATGATTGAAATTTGAATGAAACTCCAAACCTATTCTCCAAAATGAATTTCAATGTCTTCTTTTGCGTGACAAGAAAAAAATAATTATATCATTTGCCAGTCTGTACTATTAACTATGCACACCACTCTTTCCTCTATCGTTCTTGCTAAAACCGTTATATAATTCTGTTTTTTAATTTATACAAAAATAAATAAAGACTCATTCTATCTGGCTGCGATACGCTCCCACTTGCTTTCCAATGATGCTCACGCTTACACACAGCTGAACACTTACTTTCACACAAATACAACTCTACATTTACTCTCATACAAATACACACAAACACACTCTTTAACATACCTGTATATATATATATACGCATGTTAACATTAAAAAATGTACTATAATTTAATATGCATAATTTTTATTTAGAATCTTCGCTGGTCTATTTTTAAACCACGTCTTTATTATGTAATTTACACTTTGTTGATTGTATTATTTTGTAAAATAAATAAATAAATGTGTGAAAAACTTTACCCGGATGTATGCACTATTTTTAAAACGTATTTATTTACATATTTTCTGTTGTTTTTCCTTATTTATATTATTTGATATTTTGGCGGCTTAGAACAATTAAAGCCTATCTACATAATAATGTTCCTTCTTGTGGTTTGGAATGATAGTTGATTCATTAGATAATAATTTATTAGATTATCTCATTGTTCCGAAAAGGATTATAATCCTCTTTAAAAGCTTATCGACACAATAATATATGGAAATGAAAATTATTATAGACAATCGGTTCGCAAGTATTAAACTAAGTGGAAAATATTTTGAGTGATGAAAATCTAGGCAATTTATTTATTCATTATTTTTTAAATAAATCTACGGCCTGATAAATACATTTTATTATGTTTTTAAATCTGTTAAATTCACCACTTATAGATTTTTTTTTATTTTCGTATTTTAACTTTTTTTTTTTAAATTTATTTTTCCATACATATATTATTTACATAGATATATATTTAAAAAAATACACGTTAGAAAAATACATCATAAAATAAAGATATAATGTGATTTATGTAAATAGGAAAAAATGCCCACAAAGACTTTGGCGTCTGAGCGTGGGCCATTCCTTTTTTAATTATTAAAAAAGTTTAAAGCATATTATAAATATGGTATGACATGACTACGAAAAGAAAAGAAAAGAAAAATGAAAGGAAAACAAAATTAACATATGCTGATATTATGAAAACATGATTTATTTGCAGTTAGCATTTATTTTTAATTTAATTCATTATTTTTTATTTTCGTTACTAGAAAATGTTTACAGCAAAATTTAAATGACTAAATATTTAAACTACATATACAATGTATTTTAATTGTTTTAAATAGTTAATGATGACATGTTATTATTTAACCAAATGCCACGAAATTTTTGTGATTTAAAATGCTTTTATTTCTTTTTAAAAACCAAAATTTAAGTTTCTTCTTGAACACGATCACAATACTAGAGAAAAGAACAAAATTAGACTTCCATTTAGGAAAAAGGCAAAGTCACAAAATTCAATTTTATTTAAAGCAATTAAAAAGTATTACGAAATGGAAAAAAATATTTATGAAGAAAAAAACATATCAAAATTTAAAATAATGGTCAAGACATATGTGATAAACAATTTTCATTTTCAATGTTATTATTAGAACACACATAACAATATGTATGATATGTGTGCCCTACTTTAAGATTTAAATAAATAAATAAAATAAATAAATAAATAAATAACTCTCCTTTTCAATTTATTATCATCAAATCATTTAAACAATTTTTTCATGAGTACCAATTTACCTAAGTTTAGTTTAGTTTAGTCATATATATACATTTTATAAATATATTTTTATTAGAGATACCTAAAAATGATTGTTTATATCGAATGTTTGTTTACATTATTTTTTTAATGGCTTGATTTCGATAGAACGGCGTTTTAAAATGGAAAAATTGTATGATTTTCTTACTTTTCTCCAGACTTCTGGCTTAAGCTCGGGTTTCCTAGGACAGCGGTGCCCGTATTTTAACGGCTGTAGTGAACATTAATGCGGTTGACAGCCGTCGTAACGGTGACTAGAGAGTGGTTTCCTATAAAAATGGTGTTGATAACACCGTTAAAAAATAAAACCACTCTCTAGTCACCACTACGACGGCTGTCCACCGCATCACCGTTCACTACGGCCGTTAAGATACGGGCACCGCTGTCCTAGGAAACCCTAGCTTTAAAGACGGTGTGATTTCCATAATTAAGTGGTACACCCACTTAACCATCGACAGATGGCTTGGGTCCGATCTCCCTAAAACATCTGATCAAAATGCATCTAATTTTGCATGAGTAGGAGTCCAACAGACTTGACTACACACATAGAGTGGGCGCTTACCAAATCATTAGATCACTAAACGTCATTTGCATATGTGATTGATTAAAAACATCCGTACAAAATTCAGCTAAAAACTACAAATCTGTACAAAAATAGTTATAACAGTGCAGGTAAACATCGTTTTGCGCCGGTTCGATTTACGACGATTTACAATGAGGAAGTTCAGTGATTTTTTAATTTTTTTTGTTTGTTAAGAGACTATTAATCTAAGTCAAATTTTTTTTTTCAATTTTTATTTATCTTATTATCAAGGCTACGATTTTTTAAAGTTTTGTATTTCTGAAATAACTCCGCGTGTAACGTCAGAGGTTCATTTCAGCTTATTCTCATCAGTTCTTCCCATTGGTCCAGAAGCGACAAGCAGACCGGAAATCTTCCATAGATCTCAGATCATAGGTTGATTCACATGAACTAGTGATGTCATTCAAAGTAGTTAGTTTTTATCAAAATATTTTTTACTATTTTTTCCGTACATTTTCAAGAAACTTTGCGGTACAATTTAATGCTCTAATTTTTACCCCGCGCAAGAAAACATTTTTGTATCAAATTTCCCGTAGGGCTGAAGTTCCCCATTTGCCGGCGTCAAATTACGGAGGAAGTAATAAGCTGCGGTATCAACAAATGGTAGCTGATACTGGGAGAAATCATTCAGAAAATGGGCCTTTTAAATACGTGTCAGCATTGTGAATAACTGCAGGGCCTACTTTTAATAGATTAATAGTAGAGAAATATCAATAATAAAGGTCTAGGAAATAGTCCAGTAAAAAAAAAAATTTGGTAATTCTTCTTTCTTCTTCTCTGTCGTTTCTCAGTTGTGAGGGTCGTGATCATTGGTACTCTCATCAGCATTCCATTGACAAAGCGTCTCCACTCTTCACGGCTTTGCGCCCTCTCCATATAGGGTCGCCCGTGAGGTTGTTTTCAGCCGGTCGATCCATCGAGCTGCAGCTCTGCCTCTGCTTCTTCGTCCTGGCACACTGCCTGTGATGATTATTTTCTCCAGATTTTCTGGGTCACGTCTTGCTATGTGACCGAAGAACTGCAGCATACGTTGGCAGCATATGGCCGATAGGCGAACTTTTATGTTGCGTTCTTCCAGTATGGAGAAATTTGTTCTTCTGGCTGTCCATGGTATTCTCAGCATTCGACGCCAACACCACATCTCGAAGGTATCTATTGTCTCCTGCTCACGCGCTTTAATTGTTCACGTTTCTGCGCTTTACAAGAATATTGGGAACACAAGCGTACGCAATATGAATATTTTACATTTTTTTTTGAGATACCCCGATCTTGCCAAATTTTAGTCAGTCGAGTCATGGCATTTTTTGCTATTAGGATGCGTCATTTAATTTTTAAAGTGCATGAACTGCCCGCAGAGATGAATGAGCCTAAAAAAACAAAATCTTGCACCTTTTCAAGGTCTTGGAGACTAGTTGATGGTTGTAGCATATTGGCTCTGTCAACAATCATGAGCTTCATTTTGGTTCTGTTTATTTCCAACCCAAATTTACGACTTTCTGCTGCTACCCGAGCCAATAAATCTGCCATTTCCGGCTCGTCTTTAGCAAGTAACGTGGAATCATCTGCAAATCTGAGGTTGTTGATTAGGCAACCACCAATTTCGAAACCTCCTTTCCAGCCTTTTTTTGCTAATTATTAGTGGCTAATACTTTTGAATTTGTAATTTTGAATTCATTTCATTGGCCATGTTTATTTGTTCCTTGCCATTGAAATTTGTGAAGAACAATTTCACGAATCTTGACGTCACAAAAACCAAGGCTAAACACGTCGCGTTTTTATACGACCGTATTTTTATTTAATATCTTTTTTACATTAATGTATGAAATAAATAAATAAAAAATTTGAAACGAACCTGAGACCTCTTGCATGGTAGGCGAACGCGCTGCCAATTACACCACGAGGCCGACAATAAGTACTTAATACAAAAGTAATACAATTGTAAATAACTATTTTTTTGTGGTATTGTAAAAATCATCTCAAACAACCATTATTATTAACCACGCGATATTATGTAGCTTTATCCTATACTATTTTAATACAATACTTGTACAAAAGATTATTAATAAATACCACAATGACATTCAGCAGACATTTCCATTATAGTTTAAATGTCAACACTGATCACTGGCCGATTCCTTTTAAAATAAATAATCCCAAAAACAACTACTTCAAACGCCATTATATCCTACGTGATACATAATATGTCAACGGAATTCTATCAAAGAAAAACAGTCCTTCGGAAATAATGTTCGAAATACTAGTTTCCAAATAGAAAATCTTCAAATTATATTTGTAATCTGCAAGCTTGTTTTAGTATTGAAAAAACCTGACTGTTAAATATGTAAAATACTAAGTATTTTTTGGAAGAATAATCTGAGGTAATCGGCTAGTTTAATCGTTCAGTGAGAACGAGCTGGGCGCACTTCATAGTGGTGTAGTGGTCAAGACGCTTGACTCACGCACGGAAGGTTCCGGGTTCGATTCCCGGTGAGAACACAAAAATTAAAAATGTGATTTTTCTCAAGCCTGGGTGTTCTGTGATGTAATTCACCACTGTCATTGGGCCTCCTGGCCTGTTGTGGAGCAAAAATAAAATAAAATAAAATAGTTTTCTTTTGTAAGAAGATATAAACGGTGGTGGCGATTTATTAGAATTTTTTAGTATTTTCCCATAAACATAGTTACTATAAAACATTATTATCGAAAGTCAAATATAATGGTAAGCTGTGAATAATCGCTTATTTGAACGATTCGCCTCTGTTACGTGATCTATATTTATTTTGAATGCACCGACAATGCTTTATTATAACATCATTATGTTCAAGTGTCCACTTGGCCGCAGATGACATATTTATTAATATATTAAAACGTCACAATTATTTTTTTAAATAACCCAAACCTGGCAACGACGCTTGGCAGCCATGTTTTCAACGTTACGGTTTTTAGTATTCATTATAGGTATAAAGTTATTGATATTATGAAATGTGTGAGTTAACATCGGCCATTTTAAGAGTATATCTTAAAATGTAAAGACTGACACGGCGTTTTCAAAAAGGCCATTCAAATCCACACAACATGGTAACATTTAAGAGGATTGAACAAACAAACAGTCACGTCGTCTCCTCGTAGGGGTAGGCAGATCACTGAAAGCCATATCACTGTTGCATCTCGCTTCCTGTACATTCATACTTCTTCCAATGCTCCTTAAGTATTTGGTGAATTTGGTCATGTCATACCTTTTTAGGTATTTCTCGTTTTCTGCATACATCAACATTCGCATTCATTCGCTCTACATGTCCAAACCAAAGCAGTATTTCAAAAACCTCTATACACCTACATATTATTTATATTACAAAACCTTAAAAAAAAAACACTTATTTTTTTTAATAGCCTTATTAAAACAATTTTCTCGTTATCAATTGTTTTAATGGACAGTCGAAGTAGTTTACCGATTTTAATAGAGAAATATCAAATACTACAAATACCGTTAAAAATATGTGAAATGGATTTAGGAAAATTATTTTCATTTTAAAAATCTAAATGGATATTGTGGAAAAATGTTTTCATTCATAATTTTATAAAATAAAAATGATAAAAAATACGCCTTCACGAAAACGCGACATGATTGGCCTTGACACTCGTGACGTCAAGATTCGTGACGCCAAGAATTATGTACGACGGTCTCTTCATACTGCAATGACAAAACGTCGAACTTAATTGCAAATCGTGACGTATGAGGGGCGTGGCCAAAGTGATGAAGCGTTTTCGCGGGAATTCAAAATTACAAACTTAAAAATATTTTTTATGATACTAATAAGAACAATAAAAAAAAAATTACGAGAAAGAATAAAATTTTATTAATTCATCATTGCAAAAAAAGTAATATTTTCTGATTGCATAATATTTGCTTTGACTGGACATCTATTTTATTTTATTTATTTAACACTTTATACACATTTAAGGGCAGGCATGCCTTAAGGCAATTTCTTCCAACCCACCCAAACCGTTCACTTTGATAAAAATTACAAGTACATGGACATATTCTAGAACATAGTTATACCTAATCAAATAATTTTATACAAAATTTGAAACAAAAATGAACTAAAAATCTACAGTATATTATGAAGAGAGGGGAGGAGATGGGAAGGAAAGAAGAAGGAGAAAGGAAAAACTCAAATATTTAGATAGTGACATTTTAATCTTTATTTAAATGAAAATAAAGAAGGGGAGTCTCTGATATTAGTGGGTAGATTATTCCACAGTCCAGCAGCTACAGCTGTGAAAGAGGAAGCAGAAAAATTAAAGCGGTGAATGGGAATTAAAACGGCTCTCTCGTTATTAAGAGATAGTCCACGTTGTGATAGATGTTGGAAGAGCACTCTCAGATAAACGGGCGAAGTGGAATTATTTAAAATATTGCGAAGAAGTGATAGAATGTTAATGTTTCATCTATGCTTTGATACTGAGCCAGTGTAGTTGCGTGCGGTGTTCGGCTATGTGGTCAAATTTGCGAAGATTAAAGATATGAAAGTATTAGAAGCAATCTCCATTGAAGGAGTTACTAAGGTATTTGCGAAAAACATTGAAAACAGAATTGTCAGATTTCTAGTTATGCTTCACCAACTCAATGGAGTTCACGGTGTCAAGTAATATAATTGAAATCTGTTTTGGCAAGATTTAGAGACGGTTTTGAATTACGCTATAATTTAAGGTAGGTAAGTTTATATGTATAGTTTATTTTATTATTTTAAGCGGACAAAGGCAACCTCTTCTGGCTCTTTCTAGAGCATATAGGACATGCTCAACGGATGCACTCTCGGTTCTAACGGGCTTGTTTCCTTTAGATCTGGAGGTTCAGCGACGATCTGCAAATTTCCACCTAAAGAGAAGGCGTTCCTCTGTTATTGGTGGCGTCCGTCTACTCCCAACTGAAGGAATGTCTCAATTGAATATAAGAAAAATGACTTTAAATGCTCTTCTTAATGCTTGGCAATCGCGATGGGAATCCCCTTCAGGGAGGGTTACCTTTATTTTTTTTCCTTCAATCCGTCAGCGCTTAGAATCTTCTTGGGTTATCCACGATCAATGGACTACGCAGTTTTTATCAGGTCATGGTAAATTTAATCAAAAATTATTTGTTTTTAATATTGTTGACTGCCCTTCGTGCTGCTGCGGATATCCTAACCAATCTTCTGAACACATCCTGTGGTCTTTTCCCTTTCCCCTTCTCTATGATTACCGAATGGAGCTTCTCGCTACTATCCGTGGCCCTGTTATAGGTCCTGTCGGATATACAGATCTGGTGGCTTCTAAAAAGAATTTCGAGGCCTTTAGAAAGTTTTGTAATCATTTCGGCGAATTGATCATGCCCAATCAATTTAATCCCAGTCAGTGAAGAATTCACTTCCCTCTCTTCTCAATCCAATGAAATACATATTATGTACTTCTGGATTACTTTCTTTTAGCACAAAGATGCTAAGGCTACCAGATTTCAGAGAGCTCCTTTGTGCAGCTTTTCTCGTTTGACAACGAGCAACTTTTCCGTGTATGTGGGCACCGCCAAGGAGACTTATGTCCTCAGATGCGGTATGCGGTGGGCAAACTGTATAGTTTATTTTGGTATCAATAACTAATTTTCCGTTTTTGGTGGAAATAAGTTTGC
This sequence comes from Micrasema longulum, assembly GCF_059751315.1. Lineage (NCBI taxonomy): Eukaryota > Metazoa > Arthropoda > Insecta > Trichoptera > Brachycentridae > Micrasema > Micrasema longulum. The sequence continues at coordinate 197,066 of NW_028279030.1, forward strand.
TCTTAATACTCCCATATAACGTATCCATTCAGCAATCGTTCCAACTTATCAAGCAGTTTACCATTTGGAATGTTATACGTCATTATTCCCCGTGCGTTTTCGTTGGTAAAATTCCTTATTGCTCGTACGTGTCCTTTATTACGGATATATCCTACCAGCAGGTATCGAACACCAATACAATTTGGTCTAATTACACCGGAACGTGACTGGTATTTTACATCCGTTTGTGTCCCAAAGCACCTCCGAAAAGTGAAATTTATTTCAACACGCGAAACTGCAAAAATGACTCTGTTCAAATATTTCACCGTTCTGTACACTGACGTGTATTAAATACACACGTTCGTTTACTAGTTCTATATGAGCATGGCAAATAGTACGTAGCCCTCAAACAATTTGAAAAAAAAAAACAAATCATGATACACACGCAAATATTTAGGTGAGGAAAAAATGCAACATATTACTTACAGTAGACCGATGTTAACGGTCCGTGCTTTTTACTGTATTACGTGTTTTGCTTGTCAAAGTCGACGTGATATGACGTGACGACCCTTGCTCTCTCCGCTGGTCACTCCCATTTCTTCGGGGACGACTTTTTAGCTCGGATTTGTATGGAGTGTTATCTCTATATATTATATCTCAATGCTTTCAAACTGATATAACTTTCAATATCTGGTAGTTAATTAAAATCTAGAAGGTACTTCGAAAATGCAACTCTGTCACAAGTATGCTTTATTGCCGTTATAAAACTAACATATGGCTCCTTTATCAATAGTGATTCCATCCTTAATTGATCGCGGTAGAAATAAAGCGAATAATGGCATATTCAATAAATCAAACGTATTTATTAGCGGCTCCCATAGCTTATTACAATATTGCATTCTAAACCCATGAACGCCGAGTAAGGATCGTTGGTGCAACATAACCCATTCATTCACTCCATGTACGAGTAGGCAGATGTACCAGCATTTCCTGATTGAGTGTATATCGAAATTATATATAGTAATCTCCGCTGTGAAGGCGCTGGACATATAATTATAATGAGGAACTTCAGCCCTACGGGTAATTGGATAAAAAAATGTTTTTTTGCGCGCGATAAAATTTAAGGCATTTAATTGTAAGGCACAGTTTCTTGAAAATGAACGACAAAAATAACAACAAAAAGTAAGATGATTTTTATTTATTTTTTTGTTTTTTTTACAATAAACATGATAATAAAACAGAGTATTAAAAAAAAACAAGGATAATTGCATATCGATGAAAAACAAATTAATAGAAAAATAGTAAACAAAAAAATCCCACAAAGGCATGGCCTGTTCGTGGGTATACAAGAAAAGTTTATGAATTTTTGCTCCTATAATAAATAGACAGTTATAATATTTTTGTGCAACATAAGAAAGCGAAAAGAAAATATTCTGTAAAACATTACGAGTTGTTTTCTTTTTTTACAGTAATTAAAATTAAAAAGGAAATAAAAAATATTTATAAAAACATAAAAATATTCCTCATCATTAAAAGGCAACAAATTATATCATAGAAAAAAAAAGTTCATGTCTTTAGTTCATTTTATTTACTTTTTTTATTTTATTTTATTTAGTGCACAAAATACACAATTTTATTATAGAGCACAATTATATTTCTTTATGTCCCGACTTGTTAGGAAATTCCGCGTTAAGTCGGGACTCTTCTATATATAAATCAAAAACATTTATTAACATATTAAAACAATATAAAAAATAATCAAAAATGAAATGTTTGAATCCAGGATAGTACGTGTTTTTTAAAAGAAGGAAAATGTTGAAAGTTTGGGATCAATGAAATATTATCTTAGTAAAAAAGGAATTTAAAATTTTTGGGCTTATAAAATATGAATGTCTGCGCAAATTAGTTTCATATTTTCGTTTAGAATAACCTTAATAAGCCACAGGTCATAAGCCCTGTAAACGCCTAGACTTCCATATTCCCTTATTTAAGGTATTCTCCATCCCTGTTGTAATTTGTTAACCTTAAAAAGCATTTGCAATGAAAGCTCTAGCCCCGCAATCTTAAAGTTTTGATCTAATTTTACGAAGTACATAGTTGAATTTTCGGGATTCGGCTTATCAGGACAGGATGCCAATGTGTGTTTCCCATATTTATATTGACTTAATGATTTAGAAGAATGTAGAATATTATGCGTGTTAAGTGACTCGAGTAATAACATTGCTTTTATAATAACATTCGTTGTTATATGTGACGCGATTAAATTTCTAGAATGAAATACGTGTGTACTTAATTGAAGAAGCCATTACAGAAACTCGTTAGTAAATTCGGTATTGTCAGTAATGCACAAAAAGCGGGAAATTTGACACTATTTTGAAATGAATCATTCTTTTTTCAAATGACGCTGATATATAAATATGTATGCATCTAATAATTCTGTCAATAAACCACCGACTAACGTTTGGTGAAACTTATATTTGAAGCAATACTTCTGTGTTTATTGATTTATTTTTGCTTTATTAAGTTAGTTCATAACATCTTAAGAACTAATGTAAACTTATAATAATTTTACAATTTTTTTATCAAAATTTCCCAATAACATATTTTTTCAAATTAATTTTAAATATTTCAATTTTTTCTATTTCCTTTATTTCTTCAGGTAACTCATTGTACAGCTTCAATCCCTTGTACAATGAGTTTTGAGATTCTGTTTTTTTCCTCATTGGTAATCTAATCTTTTTTTTACCCCTTGTTTTATATGTATGACATTGCTGGTTAAATTTTATTATTGTTTTTATTTTATTCATCTCCTTAATTATTTTATGTATAAAAATTGCCACATTATATTTAATTTTTTGCTTTATTGTAAGCAAGCCACAATAAAGCAACTTTGTGCATTCTTTCTACATTGGAATAGATATTTCTTTTGATTATCTATTCATCTTATAATTATGCCTTTTTGGAATGGAAAGGTTTTTAGATAGGTACTTGTTATTAATTGTTCAACTTATTTTTTATTTATTTATACTTTTACATTGTTTGTATATTTTTTTTTTTTTTTTCCTCACTGGGGTATCCCGTGCCGAGGGAAACATTTTACAAAATGTGAAGCATGCCTTAGATTAGCTATTCAAAGTTTACAAAATAATAACAATAAAAAAACGTAATTAATCCAATTAATCTAATTATCATTAACATAATAAACAATAAAAAACTAAAATAATCACAAAAAACTTAACCAATACATATAGACCAATATAACCAATTTAAAAAAAACAAAAATCAACTAATTATTTATTATTTTTAATTTCCTATTTGAGGTAGTTAGATGCAAAACCGCCAATGTGCATGATCACTAATAATGGAAAGATCAACAAAACCAGTAGCCAAATGACTATTTCTTTTACGTTATACCAAGTACAAGTTATATATAAATATAAAATAGTATTTATGCGGCTGGTTTAGTTGTTTTTCCCATCAAGCAGCGATCATGCACAGTGGCAGTTTTGCATTATCACCCTCATTTATATTATTTACGAACAATTATTTTTCTTGATGGAATTCCATTGTAATTTAATTTTTAAGATCCTCATGACTTTTTAACTTGTTTAAACTATGTATTTATTTTTTTAAATTTTTATTACATCTTTTACTTTATTTTTTAATATGCTGTTTTTTTTTTTTTTTTCTTTCTTTAAATATGCTTTTTGCTATACAACATACATTCATTATTTTTATTATGACTTTAAATATGTTTCTTACTATGTATTCTGTTTTTATGTTTTCACTGCATTTATTACCTTGTTTTTATAATTTATTTTTTTTGCTACGTTTTTTTTTACTACATTTTTTACTATGTTTTTACTACATTTTTACTATGTTTTTACTACAATTTTACTATGTTTTTACTACATTTTTTACCATGTTTTTACTACATTTTTTACTTTGTTTTTCACTTTGTCCTGTATCTTTATAACTGTTTCTATAAATTGATTACTGTTTTTTATATTTTTTTGACTGTTTTAGAACGGGGTAAATAGCCCTAGTTAGACAGTCAAAGCAACTTTACATAAATTATAATTTTGTGTATGTAATATAATGATAATAAATAAATTAGGCAATAGGTAACATGTTTTCTATAGATTTAGAGTTTGATATTTTTCATGACAATAAACGTAAATTTATGTCAAGAGTCATAGAAATATTAAGAGAAGCACTCATTTCATTAATTATTATTATTATATACACGTTTTTCATTCCTTATCATCTAAATTTGTTATATTTAACATAATTTGAATTATTGTCTTCAGTCTAAACATTTTTTTGGTGTGTGCATGGGCATCCTTACACTAATATACAAAAAAACTGTCAATATAGTCGAACATACTGTTTGTTTACCTAATAAAAAAGTAAATTTTCATGTACGTTGAACTGTATATTAAACTACTTAATACACTTCCATTCATTCATTCTACCAATTAGCAGTTTCACCCTGTGAAGCTATGGTTTACTAGGAAAGCGGTGCTGTAATCTAGTGGCCGTCATGTGGCGGTCGATGACGTCATTGACGTTGTCTGCACAAACCGATGGTGCTGATTTCCTAAAAAGCGTTGGTTGTGTGTGAGCAGAACGCCAAACATCGGTGCAAAAAGTCTTCGATCGGGTTTTTTTGTGTAGCGGTGGACATTTTTGCCCATTAAAATGAGTGCAAAAGTGATGCGGACTAACGAAATTGACGAAATTTTGAAAGAAATTGAGCTTTTTATAATGCGAAGGAGCATGGACTGTAAAAAATTCCGAAAAAAACGTATTTGTGGAGAAATATCGGGACCACACTTGAAATATTAGGGGTGGTATTCTGGATCTTCTCTACCCCCTAGAGAGTGATTAATTTAAAGATTTTTATTTTTTTAAATGCGACGACACGTTGCTTCATATAATGGCCACACTGATGATTAAACGTCAAATGATGAATAAAATTGCTTCAAAAACGGAAATATAACTAATACGGTTTGGTCAATTCAACCTAAAAAGTGTGTTGGGTAATACTTAAGGTCGCAATAATGTTCTTAATGAAAATCATAATGTTTTGTTTAACGAGCTTATATTTTTTGAGGTTTAATAATCAGTGTGGCCATATATTAAGAAAAAAATAGCCGCATGGAAAAAATAAATATCCCCAATTTAACCACTATCTACGGGATAGAGAAGATTCATAATTGCACCCCGGGTACGTACAAAAATGTCAATAACAATAAAATTACACGATTTTTGTGTATTAGAATTTATTTGATTAAGTTGCAGACTTTTTTTAAAATAAAATAAATATTTGCACCCAAATATTTAATTTTGAGGGCTATTTTCAACGAGTTGTAAATAACTCACTATTAGAAAATGGGAATCAAGTTGGGGTAGAGTGAAATTCGAACCACGGACCTTTGATCCGTGAGTCCGAGACACTAGCCACAGGACCACAACCCGATTCTTATCTTGCATAATTGATGAAAAACGGTAGAAATCTATAAATGAGGATAAATATGCAGAATACCAAGGTTTATTACGAATTGTATGTATCCTTGTTGAACATCCAAATGAAAAAATAGAAGGTCGCATGACTCTGAAATTGTGTAAAATTGAAGAAAAACTGACGAACTATCCATTATGACTACCAAAAAATATGACATCATAATCCAGCGAATATTTTTGGCATACGAGCCATCACGGCCGCCGTTAATACGGTCGTCTTATTACAGCCACTGGCCCGCTAGATAATGACACTGCTCCTAGGATACCATAGCTTAACGGACAACTTTCGACTGGGTAAAAAAAAAATAGGTCCGACTTGTAGCGGCTTTACAGAAGAGCCAATTTGTTTTTTTTATTTTTTAATTAATAAAAACTCGCATAATAAATACACATTTAAAATATGAGATTTTTCATTTAAAAAATCTAGTCTTCTATAAAGTTGGCTATATGTCGCTAAGGAACTTTAGCCTTTAACCGTCGATATAATATGTCGGTATCTATAGAACTATCTACACACAAACTTAATGTGTAATTATTGACATTTTGATTGTGTAAGTAGGTACCTAATTAAACATTATTTTAATTACGTTTATCTAAACATCCGGCTTTGTAATAATTGTAAACAAATGGCTACTATGTAATACTATTAATAGAATTAAAGCTTTTATTTGTATTCAAACATAATTTTAATGGTCATATTTTATTTGACGAACACAACAATTTATAACGTTTTTTAGCGTATTTTTGTATAGTGATTTAACCTCAGAATATATAATGTTACTTTTGGAATATGTAAAACAATAAATAACGTAAAATATTTTAAATCTCAAGTTACTCAAATTTTTGGGGAAGCATCGTTTTCGGACCCCGCATGTACATTTGGGTGGGTTTTTTTTCCGAAGTTTGAAATGAAAGAGGTCTAAAAAGTTGCCTTTTGAATTACTCGGAATGCAAAAACAAATATTTGATACTACTATTGGCCCTCAACCAGGGCTGGAAGTTTTTGAAAAAATATTTTTTTTGCGTAAAACCGGCTGTCATTTCGTATTTATGTAAGAAAATCAGTCCAATTAAATTTTATAATATGCATTAAACCTTATTTAATAAGCACCTAAGGGCGTGAGTTGAACTTTGTTTTGTAATAAATAGGAAGCATTATTTTAATGAGCCATTGTTTGCGTCAATATTTGCCAGGCGCTCAACGGAATCAATGATTTTTACACTCCGCGGGGTGCCGCGGAGTGTAAACTTTTTGCATTTCGGTAGTTTTAAAACGTGTTCGAATTCGTAATGTTATCAAATTATACCTTTATTAACAAAAAACTAATTTTATCAATATAGATAATTTACTAAATGTTTAGACAGTGATAAACTTCAAACTTCGGTTGAGGGTCAAAAGTAGTATGGAATATAGTTTAAATAATTTTTACGCTCAATGTGAACCAAAATGCAACTTTTTAGACCCCTTTCACTTTGATGTATTAAAAAATAATATAGCTTCATACATTATCGGCCCACTCTTACATATATGTATGTAGGTACCTTCACCTAGATGTATCAAAATGTATTTATATGCAATACTGTATTTATATAGGTTTAATTTTATTACATTTTTTGAATTTATTTTTGATATTTCATGCTTCTAAATACCGTACATTATGACGGATATATTCTCTATTTAGAAATGTATGTGTTCACAGTGTAATAATAATAATAAATAAATAAAAAATAACGGAAAAAGGTCCAAAATGATATAATATCAAGTAAACAGAGACGGCATATAATGGAGTTATTTTATAAGCTGTTACCAAGGGAAAATACAAGGAAAATTCGCATTTTCCGGCGTAGTAACTCGTAACATTATGGAAACATGTCAATAAGAGACGAGAGGACCGTATACTGTGAAAGTAATTTATTATTTGTGTATAAATGTACCATTTGCATGTTTTGCCAAGTATTATAATTTTATGAAAATTCTTGAAGGAATTTTATGGTAATTTGCTATGTAAATAAAAGTCGAGTCGTAGGTTTTTATAATAGATATACCAATCTCAAAGATGTCGCGAAAGTGATGAAACTGGTCACTGGTTATTCTAAATTTGTGGATTTAACCTTTCCCTTACCTTCCTAAATACACCAGCGCGTTACGATGCTGCGTAGTCACTACACATTAAAAATAAGAGATTTAAAAAGGGAAAAATGGAATATTTATAGGGAATGGCTTTAATTAACTATAATTTAATTCAAAGATGATAATATTTCAAATCTAACTGCTGAAAACATAAAAAAACCATTGGGTATCAGCTAACGACTCGGGTGAAACATGCCCCGCTCCAACTTCCCAAGAGCTACTAAGCAGCTATATAGTACTGGATTACGTGACTGACATAGAGTATACTTTTGATGATATTTGTGATTTATCCCCGATTTCTGATAAAATGCTCTTTTTGTGCCTAATAAGAACTTATTATTTCAGTCGATACGTAAATGTGAAATGGAGGAATACTGAAAATCTAAACCCAATATTTACTATATTTATAAAGATATCATAGTTATTAGACGCAATGTGTACTAGCTACACATCCCCGGGGAGGGAGGGTTAAGAAGGGCGTGGCGGCGGTCAGACTTTTCTTCATAAAAAACGCATTCCCGTATTTTCTCCCTGGACTATGGCACAAGAGTAGTGTTTACGCACTATAGATATTTACCATTAGCATTCCTTTAAAGTTTTACATTTTTAATAAATTGTTTCATGCACATAAAAAAGCACTTAATTTTATGTACCGTGTACAAATATCACCAATGTTTGAGTTTGTCCAAATTTTTATAGACAAGGGCTGGATTCAACTCCCTAAGGAAGATGTTAATATTAGCATATTACAACAGAGATTATGAACATTTTAGAGAAGGATTAAGAGCATTTTAGAAAAGGTAATATAGAGGGAGCGAATATTGGAATTGGAAAAATGATGATGAAACTAGGTTAAATTCTATCGAAATGCGATCCCTTAGGCGAATGTGTGGTAGAACGATGTATGATAGGCGCACAAATGTCGAGATCCGTGAACTGTGTAAGGCTGAGATATGTATTATCGACTGAATCAAGAAAGGGGTGCTGCGTTGGTATGGACATGTAGAGCGAATGGACGGCGAAAGGACGGCTAAAAGGATATACGATGCGAATGTTGATGGATGCAGAAAACGAGGAAGACCGAGAAAGACATGCGAACGGTGCACTAAAATCTACTTTGGCAAACAAATGTTTATCGCAGGAGGCTAAACTAGCAGTTCACAACGGAGTTCTAGTGCCAACTCTAATGTATGGGAGCGAAGTATGGAATTGGAAAAATGATGATGACAGTAGGTTGAATGCTGTCGAAATGCCATCCCTCAGGCGAATGTGTGGTAAAACGATGTATGATCGGTGCACAAATGTCGAGACCCGTGAAGTGTGTAAGGCTGAGACATGCATTATCGACAGAATCAAGAAAGGGGTGCTGCGTTGGTATGGACATGTAGAGCGAATGGACGGCGAAAGGACGGCTAAAAGGATATACGATGCGAATGTTGATGGATGCAGAAAACGAGGAAGACCGAGAAAGACATGGCACGATCAAGTCCATCAAATACTTGAAGATGGACATGCCAAAAGTAGGAATAATCGGCGTGCGTGCATGAGAAAATGTATGAATGTAGAGCAAGCGAGGTATATATGCAAAGATAGAGTGATATGGCGTTCTATCCTCTCTGCCTACCCCTGCGGGGAAACGGCGTAATGGTTTGTTTGTGTTTGTTTGTTTGTGCCTCAATGTTTAGCTGTTGATTTTTGGAAACGGCGTGATGGTTTGTTGTTGTTGTAGGCATCTACAGTGCCAATGACCTGTCTTTGGCTGGTTTAAGTGGCCACTTTACACACGGTGTAACATTCACCATTCTGCCGATATTTGAACATCCATATTTCTTCAATTCTTTCATCTGTTGATGTTAGTGAAGTTGATGAGCTGAAATCTATATTTATGCGGATGAGATTGAACTAATTGAATTATTTCACCTACATACTAGGCAACGCCGGAATTTTTTTTATTAAAATTTCTTTACTTCTTCATGGACCAGGTGGTTTTATCAACAATATTTTGAGGTCATAAGCCCTGCAGATGCCTAGACTTCCATATAACTTTCTTTAAAATGTTCTAAATCTCAGTTGAAATATGTTTGTATACAAATATGATAGAAATCTCAGACAAAACTTACTCTTTTATACCGATAACCATAGAACTTACTATGGTTTTCATTCTCCTATGTCCAGAATTCTTAGGCCTGCCAACAAACATACCAGTCTTGATTTCTTTGATAACAAGTCGTCTTCTTTCAAACGATCACTGAATCAAATTCAATTATAAACACCTCTCTCCCGCTTCCACTCCCACCAAGTCTACTATATACATACCATTGTGTCTTTCTACTTTCTTCTACAATAATTTTCTATCTATAAATATGTCCTTAAAAATGCCCATTGGGCGTATAAATAAATAAATAAATGATAAATAATTTTGAAAAACGGAAAAGGTAACGACACAGAAAATTACATTTTAAAATTCTCGAAAAAAGAATTAAACGAGTCTAGCTTTGGGGTGCGGAAACCGGTACAAAAACACCTCGATTTTGATAAGGTATAATCAGTCCGACGCGACGTGCAGTTGTTTTTTTCGTACAATATCGGGGAAACGTCAGCGAGAGAGTGATATAAAAACTATGTTAAAATACCTATTCATCGAATTTCTCTGACTCCACCCATCACTCGTCTTTTATTTCGATAGAAAATTTATAACTACAATTGATTTTATTGTGTAACATAAATATGATGTTTACGTTATGTTAAATTTAGGTGTGTAGATTTATTATGAAATGTATTTCCTATTGTTTACGTTTGGCTGTCTCGAACGGTCATGGAAGGATTGATCGCAGAACCGAAATAGATCTAAAGGTATTATTAATTGGATCGGAAGTAAATAATACCAACTTGAGAACAAAAAAGGTTGCTATAGAAAAAAGGGACGGTATAAAAAGGCGGGTAGGAACTAGGTAACGTCGGCCGGAAGGGAAAGTTCTTTTTTTTCGTCTTTCGATCGATAATAAAGGGTCTCATACATAGAATTAAGAATAGTCCAGAAACCGCATACGCACATCAAACAGAAGGCGACTGAACTACTCATAAATGAGGAGGTTTACGTTTTATTTATTTATAAATTTATTGCAAAAAAATAATATACATACTTAATAACGGGGAATCTATATAAAACCAACTAATATAAAATGAAAACGGAGTGTTCTCTGTTTATGATAGTCTCCATCTAACATGGCACAGCCCGTTCTAAGATGGAGATTTTCTATATTTAGAGCATAGGTAGTACTGATAAAACAATAACACAAAAAAGAAAAACTAAAACTACTTAATTATAAATGCCTAGCTAATCAAATGTAAGAAATTAAAAATAGTTTTTATACAAATATAAAGTATATATTTGTGCCAAGAATACATGTTACTTAAACATAAATAATATAGTATAATATATAGTAAAACAAATATAAAGCAATGAAATACATAAAAATATAAATAATATGTGTATCAATTATATAAAGTACTACGTTTTTTGATATAGATATATTTTTCAAAAAATCTCTCGCTTCACAATTTGTATGTGCAGTTATTTTAATTTAAAAAATTGTTTTACATTTTGAGTCTTTTATATTTGGCAATAAATCATTAAATATTTGTGGAGCAATTACATTGTATTGCTTTTTACCAAAGGCGGTCGATACAAATGGGACAATACAGTTAATTTGTGTTGCTGAACGAGTGTTTATATTTTGTTGGGTTCTTTTGACCTCGCTTAATTTATCATAAAATTTAAATAGTAGGCACCTCACAAACAATTGTCTTACATCAAATATCTCTAACTCAGCTAATAGATCTTCCGTTGAATACCTCAAGGGTTTTTTGAGAATGATCTTCATGATCCATTAGTTTCTTTGTAGACATCGCTCAGTACGCAACTCCTGATTGGAATTCAACTATGCCGTGTTGTGTCCTTTTAAAGTGTAGAAATACTGCTAGGAACTTAAAGAAACAGGATGCAATCACATTTTATGTGTAATTAGCAAATGAATGTGTATATAACAAATGTATTATTTTAAAATTGAATTGTTTTTCCATCTGTCAGATTGTCGAAGAAACAAAATGGAGATTTCGTTAGTGTTGCCAGGGTAGTAAATTTTTTACCCTACTTTGCTCATCTAATGAGAGAACTAATGATTATTGGATCTCGGATTAAACAACTCTGTTCTGGACATTTGACCGACATTATCTTCAAAACATCAAATATTATTTGACATGATATAAAAATATCCGTTTTATGTAAATTATATATATTTTTAAATATTTTAAGTTCAATTATTCAATTACAAACATTACAGTACGACCTCACGCATGTGCGCGGCGAAAGAAGGGCATAGTGGGGGAATTATTGGACACAGTCTGATGTATTCAAATATGAGTCTACGCTCCTTCTGGACTATTCTAAATTCTATGGTCTGATATTAAAAACATAATTTCGCAACATTCCACCAGAAGAAAAATTATATATTATTTAATATAGGCAGAATGGTGAATGTTACACAGTGTGTAAACTGGCCACTAATGGCAGGTCATAAGCCCTGTATGATGCATAGATGTAATGCAAAGACTTTTATATTACTTATTAAACTTTTTGTACATAATGTTATTTGTACATTATTGCCAAATGGCAATTTCTTCCAACCAACCAATAAAATAAAAACTTTATTTTTATAATTCAAGTTACAGAACATATTCAATAGAAAAAAAAATATTAAAAAGCTAAAGATATATAAAAATAGAAATACACGTATTTGTTTATAAATTACCTTAAATAAAAAATATTACTCAATGGGATAAAGGAAAAAAGGAAAGAGGAAAAAGGAAAGGAGGAGAGATTAAGGAAGAGAAAGGAGATGTTTCTTCAGACGTGATTTAAACAGAGATAATGTAGCAACATCTTTGACGGTGGATGGGAGATGATTCCACAGTCGAGTTGCACGGACACTATATGAGTTAGAGATGAAAGAGGAATTGTGGATGGGTATTAAGAGAGTGCCTTGAGAATTAGAACGAAGAGGTAAACCATGAACTGATAAGCGTTGAAATTTTTCACGCAGGTATATAGGAGCGTTAGGGTTATGAAGTACATTGAACAGAAGTGAGAGGGAGTGATAGTCTCTCCGCTGTCTAATTTTGAGCCATTTCAGTTGCCTACGATAATCAGAAATGTGGTCATATTTCCTTAGACCAAAAATGTACCTAATGCATGTATTCTAAAGGCGTTCAAGTTTATCGAGTTGCTCACAGCTTAAATCAGTCATGAAAACATCAGCGTAATCTAGAATGGGTAGTAGTAATGCTTGTACAAGGTTATATTACCTTCTCTAAAATGTTCTTCATCTCTGTTATAATATGTTATTCAGCGTTTAACTTATTTGAGTAAGTTTCGGTTTCTGACAAAACTAGAACAGAAGTCGAAATTCGGTTTCCGTTTCGGATGAAAATCTCGTTTCGGTCGATTGCCATCTAGTATGCGGCACGACCGACGCCGACGCCAAGTTCAGTCCTGTTGTGGGTTGACCGTCAGCAGTGTTAACGCACCTACTTGGTCACGGGGTTGCGTTGACGTAAGCCCGGTGAGGAGCTGGCAGTGTTGGCGCGCGCGTCACAGGTTAACGGGCAGCACACACCGCGGTGCTCTGCACAGAGCCGATGCTCGGTTGCATCAGAAGGCCTGGCGAACTGGTCGGTTCCTCAAATAGCTGGTAGATTTACCGCAAGGATGCTCGCTTCAACGCGAGTGGTACGACTCCGTCACGCCGTTCGTTTATTCCTATGTTAACACATCCATATTTTTAAAATTAGCAGATGGAGGAAATAAAGAAATATTTACATATAGGCGAATGGTTAATTATACCGAGTGTAAAACTGACGACTCGGTCAATTTTTCAATTTTTTATATGATTTTTTTTTAAATTTTCAATCTTGCAGTAGGGCACATATATACAATTTTTTATGTTAATATAAGTAAATATTAGTATTTATTTATTTGCTTATATTTTTTTTTCGTTATAGACTATGATTAATAATGATTAACAATATACTTTAAAAAAAAATATATTCTTACATTTGAGAATAAACAAAGAAGACTTAATAAACAGAGATAATTAACAAAATGTTCAGATAGTTTTAAACACTACGTATTTATGTTTATAATTAATTTATGGACATCTATATTATTTATATTACAACACGCGCAATAAAAGATCAAAAAGAAAATGATGTACGAAACAAAAAATAAGAATAATATTTTTTTGTTTTGTACACCATTTTGTGAAAGGGGCCTAAATTATAATATATTGTTATGGTATTTGTTACAGTCAATATAGTGTAAAGTTTCCGTAAACCAAGTTTCGTAAAATTTCCATTGAAAATAAACGTAAAAATAGCATTTTCCAATAAAAAAAATATAAAAGCGCCATCTATGAATAATTAGTTTCATATTTTCGTTTAGAATCATCTGAATTGCATTGCTTGCATTCTGCATCTCATTTTATGTCAATAGAATAAAAGTTTAAATTATATTCTCGAGCGAAGCGGGAAGTGGAGAGTTCTGGGTTTAGTGTGTACGAACGTCTTATTTCCTTCTCAAAAAGGTTCAATATCTGTTTCGAAAATATTCATAAAAATAAATCAAAGAAACCATCACGCCGTGTCCCGAAAAGGTGAGCAGAGAGGATAGACCTCGCTGAAAAAAAATTGTCCAGCTAGTGGCCTAGCGGTTAGCGCATTTGCCCACTATGCAAACTCTTGTCTCTGCAAGTTCTCGGGTTGAATTCAGGACATGGTTGACTTGAAATATTTATATAAAAACGTATCTTTAGATTAGAATATTTCGTAGTCGCTGGACTGGCACCTGAAAAGACAATCTGAAGCGACTGATCATCTTGCCTTCAAGTAACAAAAAATAGAATTAATAAAACAATGGAAGCTTGGAATATATTTTTGTTTTTGTCTGTACGCAGTATTGTTTACATGTGTAAGTTGGCGCATTTTAAGGAATAGATAACACAAAATGTTTCTCGTATGAATCACTCAAAACGGGGACTTTAATACTAAAAAAAACTAGTTTTCTGTACACAACCGCCATAAAAATAATAAATGATAAGACATTCCAAGAATAATGTACGCTCCTTTTCCTTATAAAACACAAGCAACGAAAATATCGACATAATGACAATTTTACAGGCAAAAAACAAGATAATGTTTTGATGGGAATTAAATGTAAAAACTTGAGTAAAAAATATCAATGTTCAAAGTGTTTCTAAACGTTTTTTAAGGGTTCAATAATTCGCATTTCGTCTACATCAATGTTCGGCTTCACAAAAATCAACAGATAAACATCGCGGTATATAACTAGAGTAAACATAGGCGTTCGAAATATGTTCCCTCAACCTGCGGCCAATTGGTCTATGTTTGATAGAACGGACTTTAGTCTGTTGCGAGCGTTCGCCGGCTACTTTTCTCTTCGAAATTACTGAAATTCTTATATGTACGCTAAGATACTGCACAAATCGATCTGGAAAAGCGATGGTATAACCTCTCACCGGCAAGTGATGTTATTATTTTAATCAATACTTGTTTAAAATAGCTATTTTAATGTTAATAAACGTCTTATTAGTATGTTAAAAAATTTAAGAGACTCTCGAGACCTCTCGCATGGTAGGCAAACGCGCTGACCATTACACAGCGAGGCCGACTATTATTTATTAAAAATAGCTAAATTATTTTTTTTAATTTAAACCAAAAAAATTTTTTTTGTATCCGTTGTTCTTTTGAACTATAAAACAAAAAAATCCGAAGAAAAGATTCTAACCTGGAAATTCTTCTCGATCGTTTTGTTTTACCATTTTAACCAATTTCAGCCCAGCGCAAAAGTTTCATTTTTTACGATGCGTAGAAAAATATTAAGGTCGAATGGATATTAACATAATCTTACTTGGTCAAGAGTACAAGATTCATTACGTAATTGAGACTTTAGTATGTGAAATTACTATTTCAGTATTTTATATCCACGACTGTAATTCTATGACCTTTTAAGAGATAAGCAAACTATTGCTTTAACTTATTATTAATAAACACCGCGTAAATTCATGATTCTTTACGAGGAAAAAGAAAAAAAAACATTTTTGAGATTTTTTTAAAGTTGCAAACAATATACTTACATTTTACAAATTAACACATATTATTAAAACACTTTTATCTCGTGTGTTTGGTATGTAAATACACGAGATAAAAGTGATTTCTACGGCCGTGAGAGCGTTTGGAATATTACCCCTAGGCATTTAAACTTTTAAATAAGTATGAAGTTTTAGTATTAGTTTTGATCAAACAGCATTATTGATTAAATCGGGTTAATACAAAGTAATAAAAAATTAAAGGCATTTCTTAGGGCCAGCTGCGCCAAAGAAAGTTATCGTATTTTGCGGACGACAAGACGCACCCCAAAATTTATCAATCAATTTAAAAAAAAATGTTATTGACGGTAAGACGCATCAGACCATAAGACGCACTCAAATTTTTGGTTGATTTTTCAGAGTAAAAAAGTGCGTCTTATGGTCCGAAAAGTTTTTAAAGGACATTTTGCTGTAAGTCAACGAAAATCGACAAAAAGTAAATAATTGTTGCGTTTTCGTCAAAATGTGATATAATTCCGCAAAATATAACCTACATCAACAGAAATATTTTTAAAATCTCTAACCTACGTATGGAATAACAACGCATTAAAAATAACACTTTAAACAATATTGTACCACTTATTTTTTGACATTAAAAAAGTTAATTATTTTTATTTGGAAAAAAAATATCAGTACCAAAACTGCTAATTTAAATTTAAAAAGGTGTTTTAAAATTCAAGAGCAATGGTCCAGAACTGCCGTATGTAAAAATATATAAAAGTTGTTTGAGAAATGCAGCAAAATATGAAAAATGATAAACACATTTAATATCAAATGTATGTCCAAATGCTGGCAGACTGGCTGGATTTCCTTTCTGGGGAGTTATTCAGATTTAAATTTGCTGTAACAGGATTTGCTGCATCGAACCCGAGACCTCTTGCATGGTAGACAAACGAGCCGATCATTACACGTGGCCATAAAATATTAGGTTAGGTATAAAATGAGTAGTGAATATAGGACATAAATTAATGTAATGTACATATAAATTTGAAGACAATAAATGTTTACATTAGTACAACAGAGATGAAGAACATTTCAGAGAATGTAATATAGAAGTCTAGGCATCTACAGGGCTTATGACCTGTCAATGGCTGGTTTAAGTGGCCACTTTACACACTGTGTAACATTCACCATTCTGCCTATATTTGAACATCTATATTCCTTCAATTCTTTCATCTGTCGATGTTTGTGAAGTTAAAAAGCTGAAACCTTTATTTATGCGGTTGAGATTCATCTGATTGAATTATTTCACCTACATACTAGGCACATTCTCTGAAATGTTCTTCATCTCTGTTCAACAGCTCCCCAGGGAGTTGAATCCAGTCCTTGTCTACAAAATTTGGACAAACTCAAAATATTGTTGTATGCAGTAGTGTTAATGTAAATATTGTGTTGTAAATACTATATTTGACTTCGATTATTATCATAGAATTATAAAAATTATAATAAAAAATCGTGAATAAAACATTTGCGCCTACTAATTTAATTGTTTTCATTTAATTCACGCATCACATGGGAAATAACGTTGTATGATTAAATGCATAAATATTTGATTTCTGGGATTCAAAGGGTTAATCCTATACAAATAGGAAGCAGAAAAAATATACATACAAAGAGCTGTCAATTTTATTTTTACATATTTTATAATTGAACGCTTTGAAGGCACATTAAATTATTGTAAAATATCTACTTATCTGGCACTTCACTTAATATTATTTATTATCAAGTTCATAGAATGCGGAAATTTTTCAATGATTTTTCAAGTACTTTATTGGAAATTATGTAACACGACAAAGAAATACATTAATCATGAAGTAATAGTGTTCCGTCTCACTGCGCGAACTAGAAATGTTTTTATTTGTATACAATAAGTTATCAAGACGTTTCTATTACACAACTGCATTTCGAGCGTCGGCGTCGTGAACTTAGAGTAAAAATATGCATACACTCTAAGGTCGTCAGAAGGTGTAAATGCAACCCTACAGGCAATGACGCGTAACAACTAGACCCTAAAGCTAGGGTTTCCTAGGACAGCGGTGCCCGTATCTTAACGGCCGTAGTGAACGGTGATGCAGTGGACAGCCATCGTAAGGTTGATTAGAGAGTGGTTTCCTAGGAAAACGGTGTTAAATAGTGTTGATAACACCGTTTTCCTAGAAAACCACACTCTAGTTACCTTTACGACGGCTGTCCACTGCATCACCGTTCACCACGGCCGTTAAAATACGGGCACCGCTGTCCTAGGAAACCCGAGCTTTACTCCTATCTAATATCAGTAGCTAAATCACAAATAACTATCGACGTGCTTGAAAACATGCTAAGCATTTGAGCGATCACAATGAACAATAATGAACATAATCAAACAAACCATCACGCCGTTTCCCCGTAGGGGGAGGCAGAGAAGATAGAACGCCATAACACTCTATCTTGGCATACAGACCTCGCTTCCTCAACATTCATACATCTTCTCATGCACGCACGCCGATTATTCCTACTTTTGACATGTCCATCTTCAAGTATTTGATGGACTTGATCGTGCCATGTCTTTCTCGGTCTTCCTCGTTTTCTACATCCATCAACATTTGCATCTTAGATCCTTTTAGCCGTTTTTTCGCCGTCCGTTCGCTCTACATGTCCAAACCAACGCAGCACCCCTATCTTGATTCTGTCGATAATGCATATCTCAGCCTTACACACTTCACGGATCTCGACATTTGTGCACCTATCATACATCGTTTTACCACACATTCGCCTGAGGGATGGCATTTCGACAGCATTCAACCTACTGTCATCATAATTTTTCCAATTCCATACTTCGCTCCCATACATTAGAGTTGGCCCTAGAACTCCGTTGTGAACTGCTAGTTTAGCCTCCTGCGATAAACATTTGTTTGCCAAAGTAGATTTTAGTGCACCGTTCACCCTGTTCCCGGCATTCACCCTCCTTTCAATATCTTTCTCGGCCTTTCCGTCCCTAGTAAACATACTTCCCAGGTACACAAATTCTTCTACCTGATTCAGAATATCTCCGTTTACGCTCATCTCACATTTAGTTATACTATCAATAATGAACATGCTTAAGAGTTATCGAAGTTATAAGTCGACGGGTGTGTAATCTCTAAGTCAACGTTCGTGTCGGTTTGTTTTTTGTTTTCCTCGTAAATAAATACAGTTCACTGGCGAAAAATCATTTGCAAAATAGTAAGGAGTATCTAGTACAAAAAAGTGAAAATTAAATTACAATTACTATGGCCACTGCTTTTCTTGACATTTGGCTTGCCAACCGCCGGCTAAATGCAATAAATAGCGTGATAAATAACAAATCGATAAATAAAAAAAGTAGTTTTGGAATATTTTCCATATTTACACTGGTGAAATTCAAATATGTGATTATTAAAGCACCTTTTGTTTTTATGCCCCGATTTCCAGAATGTGTAGATTAGGTAATTCATCAAACGACTTGAAATTCTTTGGGATAGATCTTCCGGCTTTTTGTAGATTTCTTCGCGACTAAAACAGTGTGGGATGAAGTTGGATTGGCATGGTTTAGCTCGAAGTCTAATGTCTTTCATTTTTATGAATATATTGTATGCCATTATTATATTGCCCTTGTTTGTCTTTGCTACATAGTTTTATGTTCTTTTTGTTCAGTTTCTTGTATTTACGTTTCTTCATGTAACTGTTGTAATAAGGAACTTCAGCCTTACTGGAAATTGGATACAATAAATGTTTTCTTGCGCGCGGTAAAAAAAAATGGAGCATTAAATTGAACGGCAAAGTTTCCCGAAAATGTACAAAAAAAATAATAAAAAACATTGAAATAAAAACGTACTACTTTAAATGACGTCACTGGTTCATATGAATTAAACTATCATATGAGAGCTATGGAAGATTTCCGGTTAGCTTGCCATGAATGGACCAATGGGATGAATTGTATGAGAATAAGCGGAAACGAACCTCTGAAGTTATTTCAGAAATGCAAAACTTTAAAAGATCGTAGCGCTGATAATACGATATATAAAAATTAAAAAAAAAAATTTTTGGCTTAGTTTGATAGTCTTTTAACAAATAAAAAAAAACAAAAAAACCACTGAACTTCCTCATTGGCTTTGGCCGTTTATATAATAAATTAATGATTAAAAAAAGTAATAATAATAATATTGATCCAGTGATTGCAAATACTGTCTCTATCGTCAATAAACAATGTTATTATTATAAGTTGGTCAAAACGAAGAAGGTGAAAAGTAGCTGGAGACACAAACCGGTATAAAATCGCTCGCAGCAAGGACATGTTTGATAATATCGCGTGCGAACGTCGCGGGCGTTGGGTAATGCTAATTCTTAGCACAGCCATACCGAGAACGCTAAATGGAGACACCTGTTAGTAGTGTTATAACGAGGCAGAACGAGAAGTGCCCACATGAACAGGAAGGTTGTGATTTGCCTAGGAGATTTATACCAGCAGAAACGGGTGTAAATTGTGCGAGTTCATGGCAGGTATGCAAGCATGAACAGAAATATTGTGAAAATTTATTTTAAAGGTCCAAATGTTTGTTCTCCTTCTTCTTCTTCAGCCTTATTCTCTCCACTGCTGGATGGCGGACTCTTCTAAACGTCTTCATTCCTTCCTATCACCCGCATTCATCATCCATGTTTTACCGGCAATAGAGGCGATGTCGTCGAACTATCTTTTCTGTGGCCTTCCAACACTTCTTTTGTTTGCCCATTGTCTCCACTTTATGTATTTATTTATTCACTCTCTTTATCAAAATACAATTCCATATTCACTTTGCCCAGCTAACAAGGGTACATACCCCGTTCCAAGCTAGGCAATTACATTTTAATATATTATAATACTTAACAAATTAATATAGAGCACAGACAAACAAAATATAAACTTATTCGGATACACATTTTGATTCATATACATACAGACATACACATATATACACACATGTATATATAAATATACACATATATACACATGTACATACACACACACGTACATACACCCATGCGCATACACATACATACATTCATAAAAACATAGACAATTTATTTATGCCGAACTTCATGGTTGTCATCTATAAATATATATTTTTTAAATTATATATTTATAGATGACCACCATGAAGTTATTATTCTGGATGTCCACCTGCCATCATTTTACCTCGTCAAGTGTGCTGCCCATTGCCATTTAAGCATATAAGAACTTATATAAAGTTTATATTTGAAGCACTAACTGTGTGGTTATTCATTATAATAAAATAAATAAAACAACTTAGTTTTTAACCACTAATTTTTATTTTTCACCAACCGGTTTCAAAGCAAACAAGCTTCTTTGTCGAGGTTTACATAACTAATGAATTAATTCCTTTTTATTTTATTTCTATCATGTTCACTAAAGAAATTTCACCGGTGTATTCAAATTTGTGATTGCGCAGCAGGATTATACGTCGCGAAACGTAAATATTTCGACATTTGATATTAGGTGTTCACGGATGTTGCATTGTGATCGCGAATACGATAAACAACCATGATGAGAAATCGTTATCACGTCGCTTTTTAGCACGTCGATAGTTATGTGTGATTGAGCTACTGGATGCAAATACACAGTAATACGGCGCGGCGGGAGGGTTTGCTGTTTGCGTTTAGGAAAATATTTCGGCAAGATCTACAAATTGAATACAGAATAATGCAATTAAATTTAAAAATTACCTACATGCATATATTTAAAAAAGTAGCTTACGTTTTTGTGCTTATAGACAAGAAGAGTTCTAAATTTAGTGATATGGCAAATTACATCAAGTATTTGCTGTCCCAGATAGCAGTTAGCAGGCATAAATAATATTATAATGAACTAGTTAGACATTTATTGGAATATAAATGAATATTAAAAAGTATTTCTTTAAGAATAAAGATATATTCGTGTTCTCTGGCACGTAGCATTTCAAATGTCAAATATTTTTTCTTGAATGTCCAGAAAATCGTAGTAAATTAAAGATGAATTATTAAATTAAGCTATTAAATTAAAAAAATATTTTAGATTAAAAATGTTGAGTTTTTGTAAAAACGGACGAAATTTATGGCATGAGATAAACCCGTTTTAACGAAATCTAAGGTAAGCATCATGAAAAAGCGAATAGGCTGAAGATTATTCCACTTTGTGGTGGTTAGTGCGTTTATCTACCATACCAAGGGTGGTATTCAGAATCTTCTCTACCCCCTAGAGAGTGATTAATTTAGGGATTTTTGTTAATTATCTATATTGATAAAATTATTTTTTTGTTAGTAAGGATATAACGTAATCACATTACAAATTTGAACACGTTAACAAAACTACCGAAATGAAAAAAGTTTACACTCCGCGGAACTGATTCCGTCGAGCGCCTGGCTAATATTGACGAAAACAATGGTTCATTAAAACAATGCTACCCATTTATTACAAAACAAATTGCAACTCACGCATTAAGATGCTTAATTAATAAAGTTTAATGCACATTATTAAATTTAAATAGACTGATTTTCTTACTTAAATACGAAATGACACCCGATTTAGCGCAAAAAAATGACTTTTTCGAAAACTTCAAGCTCTGGTTGATGGCCAAAAATAGTATCAAATATTTTTTTTGATATTTTTTTGCATTCCAAGTAATCCAAAAGGCAACTTTTTAGACCCTTTTTATTTCAAAATTCGGAAAAAAATTATCGGCCCACCCTAATGTACATACTATTAAGAACATCGTAATGAATTTAATGGAAAATCGTTTTTTTATTTAAAAAAAAGCTAAGGCATTTTAGAGACTTGCCAGCAGGTAGGAAAGACAAAAATATGAAAGGATGTTTTAGGAATTAGTACGCCACAACACCCAGACCAATTGAGAATAAATCTTAGCGGGAATCGAACCCGCGTCGCCAGTTTTACAGTTGGCCGTTAAACCAACTGCATCACGGCGCCTGTCAACTCAATAAAACAATTGCGAAAAAATGAAGTCACTGAACTTTTAGGAAACCGGAACTAGAAATGATAAAAATAAGGAAAATATGAAATCGGTAATGAATAAATTAATTAATTAAATTGAAACATACTGAGTTTATTTTTTTAACAGTGTAATTATATCGTAAATTACAGTTTATAGCGGCGGTTGACACCTGATATTTGAAGAAGGACGAATTTGCGAAATTTGTATTTTTTATGAAAAACACATCTTTTGTCAATGATTATGATAAAATTATAAATAAACCAATCAATGAAACTTCATGGTAAAGTTTTACTTTTTATTATTTTGACCAACGAGCGCTTTCGCCTAAGTAGGCATCTTCGAGACTGGTGAATTGTTTACAACGTTTACTATAATTAACATATTTTGGATAAAAGATCAAATAAGTATTTCAACAGGGGATAGAAAACATAAATATTTACAACTAGTTTGCTAAACAGTTGATTTTTGGGAGTTTTTGGACCGAAATTGGGATTAAGCTTTTATTATTTAAAAGGTGGTGTAACAGACGCGGCGGATCACTGCTTCGTCCGTAGCAATCGCGCCCGTCACAAGAACTGTATTTCTATAGGTGCTGGTGTCAAACGCAGAGTGGCCGGGCGTAGGCGGGCCTCGGCCGACGAACGATAAGCTCCGGGGGAGGTATCGTCGCCTAGAGATCCCTTGCGGGGTCGCTAGCGAGTAGCGCTGGCGGCCGCAATCCTGAGTCAGGCAACCGGGTTGTAAGGCCGGTATCTCTCCGTCGGTGGGAACGGCGGGGTGTGTTCCGGGGAAGTATCCAAGGGTCCAAATTATCCGGGGTCCAAAATCCAATCCAAAGAGTATCCGAGTTCCAAGTCCAGGGGGGTAGCGGTGTTCGAATCCAGGTGGCGATGAGGTCCGGTTTGAAGCGAGGTAGGGAGGTGAAGTGGAGAGTAGAAAGCCTTAGTAGTGTGGTGAGATGACTGACTTTATTTTTCCCCGGCGGGGCTATATATACAACATTTTGCCGTGCGGCGGTGGGCTAGGCCAATAGCGGGCGGTGCTAGGTTGACCAATCACGCGGCGAGAGAGATAGCGAGCACATTTGCCGGCTCTATCGGTCTCTCTCGCGCCACGTATAAGGTCCCCACCCTCCCGCTACCGGCCGCAGTTCCCCGCCGACCGCGCGGCGATCAACACTTATACAGAACAACATAAAAACACATTATGGGCATACAAATATTTTCATGAATTCTAATCTATATGTGGGCTTCAGTATGGCGATCACCACCCCCGAAAGTGACAAATACTAGTCTTTATTGAGGAGGTGGTAGATCGCTTACACATACTGAAGCCTCCTATGCTACATTAAAACCCCAGGAAGGGCCGCCAAGTTGGTGCATGTACTTTTACGTCGGCAACAGGTGGGAAAAGGACACATGGCGAAATACAACAGAGTAGGAAATACACATTTTAACAGATAAAGTTAGCACAATACTTTGATTTTTTGACAGGGAAGTTAACATACCTATAGATGAATGACGAAATATTTTAATATCCATACTTAGATAACACATTTGTTTATGGAATGAAGTTCTTAATTTTAATAGTTCATTTTATGTTAATAAAAGCTTAATCCCAATTTCGGTCCAAAAACTCCCAAAAATCAACTGTTTAGCAAACTATAGTCCTTAAAATATAGCTGGATTAGACATTTGTCAGAAAAAGTGATGACGTGACTTTGTAGTAACGTCTAAGAAGTTATTGATATTGACACGCGAAAGATCATTCGCATCTGGCGTGTTAATTTATTTTTTTAATACAATGCTTGACACATAAATCAACATAAATATATAAAATCAGTATTAAAACTAAAAAAAAACTAAAATAAACTTTATTTTAACGACGTTCTTACAAGGTTAGATCATTTTGCAAAAATGTTAGAGATGGGACAAATTGGTCAATGTAAATTGATCGAATAAAAAAAAATTCATTTGATATTGGTTATAAAAAAGGTATAAATTTCTTATTTTTTGGTGAATAATTGTGTTAAACACACTATAATAGGCTTGTTTTTGCATTATTATATACATTTTCGGAACAGAGTTTCATGATTGCATGAAAAAAGTGATGAAATTGATTTGATCAGTGATCAGTAATTTCCCATCACTAATGACATTAGTTTGACAGCTGTCATTCTAATCAAGCTATATTTTAAGGACTATAGTTTTAAATATTTATGTTTTCTGTCCCCTGTAAAAATATTCATTTGATCTTATCTCCAAAATATGTTAAGAATAGTATAAAAGCTGTAAACAATTCACCAGTCTTGAAGATGCCTACTTAGGCAAAAGCGCTCGTTGGTCAAAATAATAAAAAGTAAAACAAAACCATGAAGTTTCATTGATAAGTTTATTTATAATTTTATCATAATCATTAACTATGGAGTTTTATCAAGAAACATCTAAACAAAAAATTAATGTTACATCTTTTGTTTATTTTTAAATTGATTAATCCTTCAATTAAAAATACAGGGAACGCGAACTTCCGGAAATCAAATTTTAAACAGTTATTTTATACGCCTTTGAAAATAATATTCGCGGTCTTACGATTTACCCAAATATAAAAAAAATTGGGGGCCATTATGTAAATAGCTCGCATAATAATAATAGTATCTATTCTAACAATTAACAAATAATAAAAAACGAGCGATACTTAAATCCACAAATTTGGAACAACCAGTGAGAAGCTAGAGACAAAATAAAGATCAGTTTCAAATTTAGAATCTGTAACCAAACATTATGCTAAGCACTAAAATCCTCGTTCTTCTCTAACTCATATGGGGCCTTACTTATTAGATTTCCTTATACCAGGTTTATAATAAGAAATAACTATACCCGGTTTAAATATTTACAACCGATATAAAAACAAGCTTACTTATCAAAATATTTATTACCTAGAATAACGATTCGCAGGTTATTTCATGCTTATTTTTTTTAAACAGTCAACACTGATATGTGCGCGTGCGCAGTAAGTAGTTTTGTAAAAACACAAACAAATGTCAAAGTCAAATCGAGACTACTGTCAGTGTAAAGCTCGGGTTTCCTAGGACAGCGGTGCCCGTATTTTAACGGCCGTAGTGAACATTAATGCGGTTGACAGCCGTCGTAACGGTGACTAGAGAGTGGTTTCCTATAAAAATGGTGTTGATAAAGCTAGGGTTTCCTAGGACAGCGGTGCCCGTATTTTAACGGCCGTAGTGAACGGTGATGCAGTGGACAGCCGTCGTAACGTCGATTAGAGAGTGGTTTCCTAGGGAAACGGTGTTAAATGGTGTTGATAACACCGTTTTCCTAGGAAACCACACTCTAGTCAGCGTTACGACGGCTGTCCACTGCATCACCGTTCACTACGGCCGTTAAAATACGGGCACCGCTGTCCTAGGAAACCCTAGCTTTACACCGTTAAAAAATAAAACCACTCTCTAGTCACCACTACGACGGCTGTCCACCGCATCACCGTTCACTACGGCCGTTAAGATACGGGCACCGCTGTCCTAGGAAACCCTAGCTTAAGCGAGAACACGGAGAAAACCGTTAGAAAAAAAAATCAAAATTAGGAAGAAGAGAAGTTAAAAACGAATTCTGTAGTTTATTCGTGTTTCTTTTTTATCACAATTAATTAAAACACATACAAACATATAAAATTTCAGATATTATTCAAACAAATAATTAAAAATCACTTGAGTCGCATTGAGAAGGTCGCAGGACTACGAAATTGTTTAAAATTGAATAAAAACTGATAAACCATGCATTTTGATAACCGAAAAATATGACTTTTGACAGATCGCGTGCTTATTCCAGCGTTATACCACATAAGGAGCAGGTATAAGATTCTATGGTCGCTATCCCAGATTTAAACCGAGTTTAACTCTATGCGAGGTTAATAAGTAGTACTTTTTGCTATGTCATCATTATTCTACCACTATTCCCAAGCTTAACTTTCTACCCGATTTATAAGTAAGGCCCATGGTGTCCATGCGGCTCGACTGTGGAAGCATATCCCATCCACCATCAAAGATGTTTCTACAGTATCTCGGTTTAAATCACCTCTGAAGAAACATCTGCCTTCTCTTCATTAATCTGTCCATTCCTCTTTCCTTTTTTTTTCCCCCTTCCTATTGAGTAGTAGTGATTTAAAGTAATTTATATTTAAATACAGTTAATTCTATTTTTATTTATCTTTATTATTTTCTATTGAATATGTTTTGTAACTTGAATTACAAAAATTTAACTTTTATTTTATTGGTTGGTTGGAAGAAATTGCCATTTGGCAATAAACCCCCCAATGTAAAATTAACATTATCTACAAAAAGTTATTTAGTAAAAATAAAAAATATCACGCAAAATAAACAGATATTTACGCCTGGATACATAATATGTAATGTAAAAAGTAATTTTCAGGCTGTATTGAAAATATGACCACATTAGACAGCGGAGAGACTCACTCCCTTTCACTTCTGTTCACTGTACTTCATAGCCCGAACGCTGCTATATACCTCCGTGAAAAAATACAACCCTCATCAGTTCATGGTTTACCTCTTTGTTCTATTTCTCAAAGCATCCTCTTAATACACATCCACGGTTCCTCTTTCTTCTCTAACTCATATAGTGTCCACGCAGCTTGACTGTAGAATCATCTACCATCCACTAACAAAGATAGTGTATCCATAGTATTACTGTTTGAATCACGTCAGAATAAACATCACCCTTCACTTCCTCAATCTATACCCTTTTCCACTTTCTTCTTTATTCTTTTTTCCCATTGAGTAATAGTATTGATAAAAAAAATACTGTTAATTCTATTTTTGTACATTTTTAGCTTTTTATTTTATTTTCTATTGAATACGTTTTGTAGTATAAATCATATAAATCCAACTTTTATTTAATTTATTCATTGGAAGATTTTATCTTCTGGTAATAAGCCTTAATTTATACTGGGATTCACATTGAACGAAATGTCCAGGAAACAGGATTCTGTGAAAACATTACAACTTTTGAACCAAATGAGATAATTTCAACAATGTTTGAGTATGTCCAAATGCTTGCAGACTGGCTGGATTTCCTCCCTAGGGAGTTATTCATATTTAAATTTATTGCAACAGAGAGGAAAACATTATTGAGAAGAGAATATGGAAGTCTAGGCACAAATTTGTGAATAAAAATTAGAAGTATCTTCGTCGGCAACGTGTAATTGTACACGTTTTGAATAAAAATTCATACAAATAATATAATCGAACAGAAAATTCGAATTTGCTCTGTGGACAATAAAAACGTAACTCTAAATTTATTGCAACAGAGAGAGAGAATATTTTTGAGAAGGAAATATGGTAGTCTAGGTATTTACAGGGTTTATGACCTGTCATTGGCTGGTTTAAGTGGCCACTTTACACACTGTGTAACATTCACCATTCTGCCCATGTTTGAACATCCACATTTCCTCAACTCTTCCATCTGTTGACTTTTGTAAAGTAAAGGAGCTGAAACGTTTATGTGGGCGAGATTCATCCGGCTGAACCAAATCACCTACTAGGCAACGCCTGAAAACAATTTTCCAATTTTATATTTCTTCTTTTACCCGGTAGTTAATTCAACAATGTTTGAGTAAATGCCTAGACTTCCATATTCCCCTCTTTTCTGACAACTGTCATTCTAATCATGTTACATTTTAAGGACTATAGTATACAAAGAAATTGTCAATGTTTGTGTACATACTGTTTGTTTATCCGATAAAATAAAAAAATGAAGCCTGATTCGTTACCCTGATTGCGCGTTCCACGGCTTTAGTATGATATGGAAGAAGCAAAAAAAGAAAAATCTTCTCCACCGTCCACTGTAAAGTGGCTAAGAACCAGACAGTGACAGGTCATAAGTCCTGTAAATGCCTAGACTTCCATATTCCCTTCTTAAAAATGTTTTCCTTCGCAGTTGCAATAATTTTCAATCTCTTTAGGGAGTGAAATCCAGCCTTGTCTACAAACATTGCTACCCTCTACCCACGTAGGTAATTTAAATTGTTTTCAAACATGTAATTTTAACTGCATTTTTTACATGCCGAAACATAAATGACCCTTTTTTAGTATGCATACTTATATCAATACTTTGTTTACATTTTTTCTACGAGAATCTTCCTTTTTTTACTGTGGCAGGCAGGTACAAAATGCGAAGGTACAGAAAAGGTTGTTCGGTAAATAGTCAAGGATCTCATGAGAAAGGAACTTACCTATTAGATATGGTTCTTAGCGATGGTCTCAGGATGAACACGAGAAGCGCCAGTCCATTCGCTCCCAAAGAAATTAACATCACAAGGCCCACGACGATTTCACCACCCAAATCCAAATATGAGGCCATTTTGCCTCTAAAACAAATCACTTATTTCTGAAACACTTCTAACTTCGAAACAACTGTCCCAACACTACTCCAAAACAAGCGATTTAAAATTTAGAACGATTGTCTGAAAAATTGCGGGACAAATTACAAATTTGAATTCAACGAACATTGCACAAACGTCAAAAATTTCTTGTGTCACAAGTCAGGGAGTGCAGTTATTTTATTCAATACACAACATCACTTGAATTGGTACATATAATTAAACAAATTCACTGACATTTATGCACATAGCTAGTGATCTGGAATGTATTGCATAGCACATTTGACACATAAAAGAAACTATGTCTGTCTTCATCTTCATAAAATTACATCAGAAGAGCAACAGCGTTGGACTTTATCACTAAAAACTGTAAATAGCTTAGTTCTGGTTGTCATTACTTGTAACTTATCGTTATTGTAGCGAACCATTTTGACTTTTTGTGATTCTTCGGTGGAACAATGAATAAATTGCTCCGCGAACAAGTTTTTGACAGCTGGATGCGCGGCGCTTTCACGTCCACCTCTGACAACTGCCAGCGGGCGACTGGCCGAGCGCCGAGCGTCCGTTACTGAATGTGAATGCGGATTTTGAAGCGGGATCTCCTACAACAGAAAGGGACAGCAATCAAATATTTGAAATCAAAGCGTTCCACAGGGCCAGAGAGTAAAGCTTAACAAATATTATGTTTAAATTTTTGAAATAAGTATAGAACACAGTTTTCATTCGCACTTTCAGATTTCAGCATTTTTGGAAGGAATAGGATCTTGATTAGATCTAAAAGTTTTTCCGCCACATAATAAATTGATGATTCATAATATTTCAACGGCTGAAGAACACATTTCTGTGTATTTTCGACTCGATGGCGCTCTCAGTAGCTCAATCACAAATAACTATCGACACGCTAATAAGCGACGTGATAACAATTTCTCACAATGGTTGTTTATCGTATTCGCGATCACAATAGAACATCCGTGAACACCTAATATTAAATGTCAAAATAATTTACGTTTCGCGACGTATAATCCTGCTGCGCAATCACATATTTGAATTTTACCCATGTAAATATGGAAAATATTTCAAAACTGCTGTTTTTATTTTTTTATTTATTATTTATGCTATTTATTGCATTTAGCCGACGGTTGGCAAGCCAAATGTCAAGAAAAGCAGTCGCCGTAGTAATTGCAATTCAATTTTCACTTTTTTTTGTATTAGATACTCCTAACTATTTGCAAATGAAATATATTGTATTATTTTTTTAGTAAACGCCGATTTTTCGCCAGTTTGTATTTATTAACAAGGAAAACAAAAAACAAACCGACACGAGCGTTGACTTAAAGATTGCACACGCGTTGACTTATGACTGCGATAACTTAGGCATGTTCATTATTGCTTTTTTCGCATTCAATCAATCTGTTGTGTATATTTTGAAATGCATTGAAAATGAATTGGAATTGAAAATGAACTGTTGTGTTCTAAATGTAAATAAAAAATACATCAATTAAATTAAGAATATGACGTCACAAAATATTCACTTATCGTTCAACTGATGATTTAAATAAAAGGTATTTTACAGCAAATAATTATTTTATTGTATTTGGGTCCTAAGTAAACTTATCTTTTCTTGATACCACTATCTCATCGATAAAGGAGTTTAATGTGTTTATTTAGACAGTCATTTTAACAACTAGTTATTCCTTAACTAATTTATTTACTTATTTATATAAACGCCCAATGGGCATTTTTAAGGACATATTTATACATAGACAATTATTATAAAAGAAAGTAGAAAGACACAATAGTATATAGTAGACTTGGTGGGAGTGGAAGCGGGAGAGAGGTAATACACATTATATTCATTCATATCCTTATTCAATCTCCGCACTTAATGGTGTATAAGCCTCTGAATTGGTACACCAAGCGCGGCATATCGTGATAATTTTTATAACACTGAGATAAGATAATCAGTCTTACGCTTCAGGTGCCAGTTCGGGGACTATGAAATATTCTAGGGTTAAAACAAAATTTTAGATAAATATTTCATTTCAACCATGTAAGGAATTGAACCCGGGGCTTGCATAGCAATAATAATAATAATAATATATAAAAATAAATTGCAGAGTAATCTGCAGGCGATTACTAGTACTTAATTTAACTCGGAAGAGTCTTAACTACATAAAATAAAGTAATCTGCTAATTAAAATACTTAACTTCAATATCAATACATACATGGCGCTCCAACTCGCTTGTGAATGGTTTCTCGTTTAGTAACATATATACAAAAATCAAAAATGTTACCTGTGTGGATATTCGCTAATAAGCGGAATGGGGAATGTTGTAGTACCTACTCAAAGTGGCCACTTAACCCAGCCAATGACAGGTCATAAGCCCTGTAAACGCTCGAATATCCATAATCCTGAATTTGAAAAAAATCTACCTCATCTCTGTAGGGATATAAATAAAAAAAAAAAAAATATTTGACTAATTGAGGGGGATATGAAAATTTAGATTTTGGCAATCACGTTAAAATTACTACAGAATTTCTTGTCAGTATGTGAAAGCAAACAATGTTTTCTGCGGACTGCTAACATTAAAATAATACTTCTGGAGCAATTTCCTACTCTTTTCGTTATTTGACGTTGGTGGAAAAACTTATAATTCACAGGCATAACTCACAGTAATGACACAAATTATTTCTCAGATCTTCAGAGTAATAATTCTCTAGAGAAGCCCTTAAGCTCCATTGCATAGAAAAAAGGCGTTCTTAACATTTGGTTAAGTTTTAGTTTGGTTTTTAGTTTAACAACAAACGTGTAATAAATGGTTTTGGTTTGGCTCGCAATTCTCAACGCAATTACCTGCGGTCCATTGTTTTGCAACCTGTAGCTAAGTTAGTGGTCAATAATCATAAAATGGTTTTTCTCCGTATGAGCGACTCTATGAGGTTATTACTCTAAGCTTAGATCCATTTAATAATCTATTGTCTGCTATTTAAATCACAAATATAAACGTATCAAATGATAAAATCGGCCTACACTAGATGATGTCCGATTATTTATAAATTTATGGTTTATAGAAACGAGTAGTGGGGTGAATAAAAACGATTTGAACGAGGTTTATCAAGAGGTGAAAAGCATCAAGCCATATTTTATTCATACACGTTAAGAAAGACGAAATACTCATGTGAAAGGAGCATGCTGAATAAAAATGCAAGTCCTAGTTCTAGTCGGTCTTAGGATTTTAATGCGATAAAATTTAAAATTTTGTTTAAAAACAAAAAAAAAAGACATTTGAATGTAAAAAAGTAAAAAAAATCTATTCACCCCGTATTACCGGTACCTCGTGTCCGAGCGGAATGAAGAAAACAGTTTTTTACGTAAAAAAGAACCAGAATGAACCCAGGATGAGTGTTTTCGGCAAGAAGATAAATAGGAGATATTCCGGTTCGTGATCTAGTCACCGGATTTGATTCTCGATATTATTAACCCAAAATATATATTTTATATATTTGATTTGGCCTCATGGTGTAATGGTCAGCGCATTTGCCTACCATGCAAGAGGGCTCGGGTTCGATTCCCGACAGGGTTAATATGAAATATTTATTTTATAGGGTGCTTTCACACTAAAATATTTCATAGTTCTTGGACTGGTACCGGAAGCGTAAGACTGATCATTTTACTTTATTGTAACAAAAATTATCAAGATACGCTGCGATTGGTGTACCAATGCAGTGCCCTATGCACCATCAGGTGCGGATAGGGAATTATGATATTTTTGATACATACATAAATACATTTTTTGCACCACAACAGGTCAGGAGGCCCAATTACAGTGGTGAATTACATCACAGAGCACCCAGGCTTGAGTAAAATCCCATTTTAATTTTTGTGTTCTCACCGGGAATCGAACCCGGAACCTCCGTGCGTGAGTCAAGCGTCTTGACCACTACACCACGGAGGCCGCCAAAGATAGATGGTTTGTCGTCGCATTATTCTCTATTTCTATAACTGGCACCTAAAACGTAAGACTGATCACCTTTCATTTGAATTTTTTACAAACAAATGATAAGTGATGCCCTGTGATTGGTGTACCAATGCAGTGCCCTATGAACCATTAGGTCAGCTTGATGAAATTATGATTTACTTTATTTTCTAAAAGGCATAAATAACTGTGTTCAAAAATGAGAATCAAATTGTGGTAGGAGGAGGTTTAAAACTTGTACTTCTGATTTATGAGTAAGCGACAATACCACGGACCACAACTCGGTTCCTCACGGTGGATAAGGAACTGAATTGGCTGCTGTAATAGCAGCGCATCTAGATCATTTTTGTTGTGTGGAAGGTAAGGCCATCAATTTTACGCTTCCTATAAAAAACCACCTTTAAAACCAATCTGCCAGGAATCGAACCCAGGACCTCAAGAATGGTAGGCGATTGCGCCAACTACTGTGCAACGAAGGGAATTTATCTCCACTCCGTTTCAGTTTTCAGAATGTTTACCTAAGATAAGAAATGGAGTCAAAAACGCGCGTCCAGAGTTCTGGTTCTTTTTCACATTCAGAACTGTATTATTTTTCCACCTGGGCACAGAATAAATCATAAATATGTAAACGTGTTTTTTTTTAGTAAAACGAAAATTAAAATGAAAGTACGTATACAAGAAAAGTTTTGACAACCCTGGCATAAAAGCCTGAGAAAACTAGACTGATACGAGACGGTCATATGCGTGTTCTTGCCATAAGAGCGAGACGCAAACCAAATAATGTCTGGTTCTGGACAGAGAGAGACACCAGTATGAACATCCAGTGTAATAGAAAGATATAGCATAAAGTTCAAGTTAAAAAGAACAGTCTTGAATGCCAATTAGATAGGTAACTCGTTCCATTTTCAAATCCGAGTGCGCTTCGCGGGAAAATGGAGTATTCGGATTAACCATGGATAAACCCGCCATAACTGGTTTGTTGTCAAATTGCATGTACGTAATATCTATGGGCTGAGATGCTGAGATAAACAATAACAAGAAAAGGCGGTGGCTGAGTAATTTGATGAACAGATATTTTAATATTGTTTTTTTTTCTGTCACTATCTTGCAAATGCCCCCCGAATATTGTGCGAAAAATACGACTGCACGTCATCAAAATAAAATCGACAAAATCAACGTTTCGTTGTCCCGTTTTCTGCACCTCAAAACTGTACGGATTTTGAGTTTTTTTTTTAAAAAGAGTATCCAAATACTAAAATATTATGTCTTTACGTTTTCTCTTTTTAGAAATAGTTAACATATTTTTATACCATACGTTTATAGACGGCAGATAAAACTGGACCCTTTTAAGGGTTTTCAGAATGTCCTAGTTCCCGTTATAAAGTATTTATAAAAAAAACACCAATAGGGATACGCCAATAGTTAATATCTATGACGTTAAAGAAAATCATTGCTCTAGAGCCACAATCCTGGGAGAAAACACGAGAATACGTTAATATAAAGAAAGGTGAAATCGCGTTTTATCTTCTTTTATTTTCCGCTTTTTGGAAAACCAACTGACATCTATAAAAATATAAGATACGTATAATTAGTGCATTTCAGTCAGCGCGTTTGACTACCATGCAAAAGGTCTCGGGTTCGATTACCGACATGGCTCATATGAAATAGTTATTTATAAGGGTGTTTTTACATCAGAATATTTTGTCAGAAGTCATTGGACTGGTACCTGAAGCGTAAGACTGATCATCTTACCTTCACTATTATTAATTTTGTACATCAATGATATGACTTTGACATTGTCCGATTTCCAAATTCAACTATTTGCAGATGATACGTTAATTTATGTAGCCGACAACGATTATGATTCAGCAATAAGGAAAAAAAATACAGAATTAAAAAATGTTACCAAATGGCTTAAAGCATGCAATATATCGTATAATTTTTTATAGTAAACGCCAATTTTTCGCCAGTGAACTGTATTTTTTTACGAGGAAAACAAAAAACAAACCGACACGAGCGTTGACTTAGAGATTACACACGCGTTGACATATGACTGCGATACAATACAAAATTTAAAGATATAGATTTCACAAACATCACTCTGTCAGATTTAAAATTTACACTAAAAATGCATTATGTAACTTAGTAGCCATTATAATAATTAATATGTACATCTCCCTTCCCCTCCTTATCCTGTCTTCAAGCATCCTTGTCCTAAACCCGCCCAATTTACAATAAATTACTGTTCTTAAAAAAAAAATGTAAAAATTCTTTGATTATTGAAAAATATTTACGAGTACATGAAAATAACATTTTTATATGTATAAACTTTTATGTATTTATTTAATATGTAATATATTTTCTTTACTAACTTTGTATACTTTGTGGAAATCTGTTATTAGTTCTGAGTTTATGCACTATATCTGTTTGTTTACTATAAATATGTATGTAGAACTGTTGATATCCCAAATGAAATAAATAAAATAAATAAAATAAATAAAATAAATAAAATAAATAAAATAAATAAAATAAATAAAATAAGTAAAATAAGTAAAATAAGTAAAATAAGTAAAATAAATAAAATAAATAAAATAAATAAAATAAATAAAATAAATAAAATAAATAAAATAAATAAAATAAATAAAATAAATAAAATAAATAAAATAAATAAAATAAATAAAATAAATAAAATAAATAAAATAAATAAAATAAATAAAATAAATAAAATAAATAAAATAAATAAAATAAATAAAATAAATAAAATAAATAAAATAAATAAAATAAATAAAATAAATAAAATAAATAAAACAAATAAAACAAATAAAACAAATAAAACAAATAAAACAAATAAAACAAATAAAATAAATAAAATAAATAAAATAAATAAAATAAATAAAATAAATAAAATAAATAAAATGAATAAAATAACTTAAGCATGTTCATTATTGTTCACTGTGATCGCTCAAAGGCTTGGCATGTTTTTAAGCACGTTGATAGTTATTTGTGATTGACCTACAATTTGCTTGCTGAATACGGCTTCCACAGATAATATGGTTCTATCTTTCTGTACATATTGGCAGTTTATCAGCTATCTGATTTCTATTCATTAACTTCTCACATATATTTACAGTGTGCATTACGTAATGGGTTAAACGGCCCGTAAAGTAATGCAGGCAACAATTTGTCAAATAAATAAATAAACTTCCGTTTCAAAAATGTTCTCCCTCTCTGTTGCAATAAACCTTAATAAATTATATCATGGTTTAAATATGGTGGAAATAAATATTGTCCCAAAAACTGCAACGAAATGAAACAATAAATAAATCGATAATAATCTAAATAAAAAACAAATTATTAAGGACATTAAGGTTATGCATAAATCATTTATCAGATATTCATTTTCCAAATATTTATTTAAGTCTCCGTTTCCGTTCAGATACCTGGGAATATCTTTAAGATCAAATTTGTTTTTAAATGTTCTAACGCGGAAATCCTTGGTAAATAATTTAATTCAGAAAATGCATAAAATTATACCCGCTTGCCAGTGTTTTGTGTGTGATTAAGTTATTTTTATTACATGTATTTGTGTATATTTTAATATTATTATGTAATTCAGACAGTTTTATTGTGGTTGACAGGTCTCTATGACGCAGTGGCAACAACATGTTCTCTGCAAGGTCGTAGGTTTTACCAACTCCATAAGATAAAAAATCGATATATTTAGGGGTTTTGCTGGAACTCAACATGTCGCTTTTATATAATTTATTTCCAGAATACTGATTAAGAGGGTAAGACAAGACTAAAAATAGAGTGTGGGATATGCAAAGTGGCTTTATGAATGGAAGAGGATGTATAGTATAGATCAAATATTTGCTTCGCGAAATATGACAGAAAAAAATCTGGCTACACACAAAAAGATTTTCTGCGCATTTGTCGACCTAAAAATATGGAAGATTTTATCGGAGTATGGAGTGAACGGTAACCTGACGAGGGCTATTGCGTCACTGTACAAGGACAGCATAGCATGTGTCAGGGTAAATGGATCATTCGCATCGTGGTTTAATAGTCCTAAAAGAGTCAAACAGGGATGTGTAATGTCAACATGGTTGTTCAACGTACACGTCGATAACTGTATGAAAGAACTGAAAGATTTAAGAATGGGAGCAAATGAGTGATATAACCGTTAACTGTCTTTTGTACGATGATGCCGTACAGCAAAGAAGAACTGCAATTCTTGGTAACAATAGTCTACGATATATGCAAGAAAAGCGATTTGCGCGAAAGCGACATTTATTAATGTTGATAAATCGAATGTAATAATTTTTGAAAGGGATGAAAATATAACTTAATGTAAAATCAGTGTGAACGGAGGTATTCTGGAAAGTATGTTTACTAGGGTTGGAAAGACTGAAATATGTATTGAAAGAAGTGTGAGTGCCGGGGATAGGGTGAGCGGTGCACAGAAATCTACTAAGACAAACAAATGTTTGTCGCAGGAGGCAAAACAAGCAGTTCACAATGGAGTTCTAGTGCCAACCCGAATGGGAGCGAAGTGTGGAATTGGAACAACATTTGTGGGTATATTATTCGACAATCAAGCAGCTACTATTGTGAAAGAGGGGGCATGAAAATTTGAGCGGTGAAGGGGTATTAAAAATGTTCCGTGATTACTAGAACGAAGAGATAGTCCATGTTGTGATAGATGTTCGAAGTTCTCTCAGATAAACAGGTGAAGTGGGATTATTTAAAATATTATGAAGAAGTGATAGAATGTGAATAATTCTTCCATGCCTGATACTGAGCCAGTGTAGTTGCGTGCGGTATTCGGTTATATGGTCAAACGTAGCGAATGTGTGGTATAACGATGTATGATAGAATGACGAATGCGAGATCGGGTTGAGGTATCCGTCTCTTGGTCAGGACACTACTTACACTTACATGCAAATCCCTATGATAATAATTAACCAATGAAGCGACGGCAGTTCAACATATTTGCGAATCTCCGGATTTGCCTTCCCAATACTGAACGAAAAAAAGTCAACGTTTCTTTGTCCCGTATTCCGCCCCTCAAAACTGAATCGTTTTTGTTTATTTTTCGCGAAATAGTATCAGATTTTGGGATTTTGGATGGTCCTAGATCCCATAAGAAACAATTTATCAAAAAACAAAACTGTAGACACACGCAAATGGTAGTGTAAAATAAAAATCACTGCTTTAATGCCATAATCCGGGAAGAAATACGAGAATACGTCTGTATGAAGAAAAGTTGGACTGCGTTTCCTTTTAAATTTTAATTCAGCACGCTTTTCATTATTTTCAAAATGCTGAAAGAATAGCATGGCTGATAACTTATCGAAAAAAATCGTTTAAATCGCGCACACATTTCTAAGAATATTTTCTTGTCAAGCTAGTACCCAGTTCTTTGTACCATAATACGAATTTTATATTCAAATGCGAATTTAACCCTTTGTATGAATAATTACCTAAATTATTTTATTTAATTTTATTAAAAAAAGAAAAGAAAATTTCCAAATAAATATGCGTGAAAACGAGTCCTTATCCGCACCTTGTGATGCGAAGGGAACTAAATCGGTACTCAGATTGCGGCCTATCTTGGTGATCAGTCGTATGATTCAAGTGCCAGTCCGAGAACTATTGATTTATTTATTGTATACATTTATAGCGTAAATAAGTATTTATTTTCTTTTATTCAGGAAACATACAGTACAGTAACATAGTTTTATATTTAACACAGTTAGACTTAACTCTAATAGACAAGGAAAGTTTCCATATTGTTTAATAATTATTTCCATTTGCGGTCGCAGGCCCTATGGCATGGAATGCTCTCCCAGCAGAGGTGCGAGGCTGTGAAAGTGAAGTGATGTTTCGGAAAAAACTTAAGACCCACTTGTTCTCTAAATCATTTGAATAAATCCGTAGCACGTGACAACAAAATAAATTATTTTAATTAAATTACAAATTTAAAAGCTTCAATTAAATTAACTTAACAATAGAATCACCATGTAAAGCGCCCTTGAGGTATTTTATTACGAAAATGGCGCTATATAAGTTATCCATAATTAATTAATTAATTAATATGTAAGGTTATCGATAAAAGTGCAAAAAAGAGTATACATATTTAATAACAGGGAATCTATATAAAATTTGTGGATAGAAAATGAAAACGGAGTGTTCTCTGTTAAGGATACTCTCCATCTAACCATGTTAGATGGAGACTATGGGGACAGGGAACCATGGGCTCAGCCTGTTTTAAGATGGAGATTTTTTATCTTTTAAAGCATAAGAAATTCTATACCAATATAACAATAACAAAAAAATATTATAAAGCCTAGCTAATCAAATGAAGGTTTTATACAAATACTCATATAAAGTAAAATCGGTAGTCAAATGGCAAAAGGGACCATCTGTATTTTTTTCTGTTTTTTAGTTTTCAAAAGTTTTAATCAATATTTCAGTAAAAACACATGGAATAATAAAAAAAAAACAGCATAATTTAGAATAGTAATTCACTATTAAAAAGCAACACCTTCCTTTCTTTCCTTCCCATCCCCTCTCCTCTCTTCATAGTATATTCATAGGATTCGTCTCTGGCGCTCTGTAGCGGCCTGACGTGTTTTTACTCGCTCCTCAAAAAACAATATTTTTTCTAAAGAAATCTGACTTTCTAAAATCCGTATTCTGTATCAAATAATTTATTAGCATTATTACCTCAGTTTAAGTGAATAAAATAGTTTATTTTGTTTGTACATCCGCGTATTTTGACTAAATTATAAAGTAATTTTCTATCGCTAGTGTTAGTTCAGTTGAGTTTTGTGCGTACTAAACCATCGGACTCGTGAGCCACCGGAACCTAAGACGAGCACGTGGACGGGGATAGCGGACAGAGAACTGCCACATGTTCATCACTCCGCAACTCCGTACCCTTGAGGGAAGTTACAAATACCCTTACTTGATTTATGATATGTCGACAAAATTGTTAACAATTTGTCGATTCTCTAAAGTTAAGGCATGTGCAAAGGAGTCTCTTCATTACCTTACATTACCTACACAACAGACTCATTGCTTCAGTTTAAAAATGTAAAAGAACGATTAGATCAGCATGTTATCGATATAGTATATAAATATAATTTAATTTCTTCAGGACAAGTTTCAAATCTATTTAAGAAATATAGAGGATGTCGTGGGGGAAGAAAAATAAAAAATAAAAATAAAACAAACACAGTTGATAACACAAATAACACTTTTATTAATCAGATTTCTAAGTCACAAGTCACATATTTAAATAAAGATAAAAATCAACCAAAAACAATTAAACACGTAGAAATAAATAGAAACGCAAACACACCTTGTCCTCTTTCACTTGGTACATGGAATGTACGTTCAATCAGAAATAAAATTGATGATATCCCCAACATAATTAACGATAATAATCTAGACGTTCTTGCATTAACGGAAACTTGGCATGAAGACCATAATTCTGTTACCATTAATCTACTTCGTAGTAAGGGTTTTAATGTTATTGAAGAGGCACGGAAACCATCCATTGAAACCGTTCATAAGAAAAATAATATAACATGGACGAACCACGGTGGAATTATTGTACTAACAAAAAATCAGCTTAAATTAACAAAAATTAAAATACCACTCTACACAACTTTTGAATGCATTGGCTGTAGGGTTAGCGCAGGCAGCAACCATTTTACCTTAATCACAATTTATAGACCAGGTTCTAAAGCACCACCTCGGAAATTTTATTCGGAAATAAAATCTTTACTTGAATGGGCCATCACTCGTACAGAAGTAACATACGTAACTGGAGATCTGAACATTCGTTTCGACCGCAAGACGGATTCAGAATCGGTTCGTTTTAATGCACTTTTAAGTGATTTCGATTGTTCACAAGAAGTAAATACCCCTACACATGATGCGGGAGGTACACTTGATGTTATAATACGACGGAATTGTGATAAAAAAATCACAGTTTTTGTAACAGACATCGGACTTTCAGACCACAGATTAGTGCACTGTAAAATTAATATCCAAAAACCAACACCAACTTACAAAACACTCGCATCAAGGCCATGGAGAAAATTAAATTTAGAACATTTTAAATCCGAACTTCTGACATCGTTGATTGGTCCGGACATTGACCGTCGCTCAAACGACGTCGATCAATTGGTTGGGTTGTACAATGAGGTACTATCTAACCTGATAGACAAACATGCACCATTTACTACGAAAACTATTCGAAAAAGGAAATCTGATGCATGGTTTGACGAAAATTGTTGACTCAAAAAGAAAGAGCTAAGACGTCTAGAACGCAAATACAGAAACACACTGTCAACTTTGGACCGATCAATATGGTTAGATATGCAAGCCTCTTATAGGACATTTATAAAAGAAATAAAATCTAGTTTCTGGTGTACAAAAATCACTGAACAGAAAAAGTCTCCAAAACAACTCTGGCGAAGCCTTCAATCTGTTCGTGGTGACTGTATAGCAGAGACATCTAACACAAGCGCTACTGCCACTGATTTTGCCGACTTTTTTACAAATAAAGTCGAAAAATCAGACTGGCGTGTAGTTCAGCGAAAAAACCTGTAATTTTAGATAATGCCCTTCGAAAATTCAGTAAATTTGAACCAACGTCTATAAATGAGGTTAAAAAAATTGTTGCGGCATTACCCAACAAACAATGTATATTAGATCCGATGCCAACATGGCTTTTGAAAAAATGCATTAACGTATTAGCTCCATTTTTAACAGATTTATTTAATACATCCATGGAGCGCAGCATTGTTCCGAGAGCCATAAAAAAAGCAAATGTAACTCCACTTTTAAAAAATTCCCAACTAGATGTGGAAGATCTTTCCAGTTTTCGCCCTATTTCAAATCTTCCCATCGTATCAAAAATACTAGAAAAAATAGTTTCTCACAGGCTCGTTAACTATATCGAGCGGAATTCTTTATTTTCGGTAAGGCAATCGGCATACCGACGTTTTCATTCCACGGAGACGGGAGTGATAAGAGTACTGTCTGACATTATAACGTCGGTGGACTCTGGTAATCTGGTGTTGATGGCTCTTCTGGACATGAGTGCTGCATTTGATACTGTAGACCATAATATTTTGCTTGAACGTCTGGAGAAAACTTATGGTATCCGTGATCAGGCACATATGTGGTTCAGTTCATATCTTAATAAAAGAGAATATGCAGTCGTGTTCCAGGGTAAAAGCTCAACCAACTTTCGGGTGTCTACAGGAGTGCCTCAAGGGTCAGTACTCGGACCACTTCTCTATCTCCTTTACACTAAAGATATAGAGAACATTATCAAAGAATGTGGATTGTGGTCGCACTGCTATGCAGATGATACGCAGATTTATTTTTATTGCAAACCAGGCGAGAGAAGTGTGCTTGTCAATTTAATTGATGGATGCATCAAGAAAATAGGAAACTGGATGGCTGAAAACAGACTAACATTAAACCCATCAAAAACTGAACAACTGTGGGTGGCTTCAGCCAGACGACAGAATTTGATCCAGGATACGGCTCTACCCAATGTAGGGAGTGCCGTTTTACCCACCGTTAAACTACTGGGAGTTTTACTCAATTCTGACCTATCTCTTGACGCTCAAATTAGTAGAACGATAAGTTCATGCTTCTACCAGCTGAGACAAATTAAATGCATACGCAAAAATTTGCCGGTTGATGCCGCCCGTCAATTAATAAATGCGTTTGTAGTGTCTAGAGTCGATTATTGTAATGGTATCTATGCAGGTCTACCAATGAACAAAATGACTCGCCTACAATCTGTATTGAATGCCGCAGCGAGACTTATTTTCGGAATCTCTAAGTTCAGTCATATCACTCCACTACTTCGGGAACTACACTGGCTACGTTTTCCACAGAGGGTCGAATACAAACTCTGTTGGCTTATGTATAAGTCACTGCACAACTCGGCTCCGGAATATCTAAGGGAACTATGCATTCCAGATGAACTAGCTGACAGGCGTCTCACGCTTAGATCAGCTACGTCTACGGCGAGAGGAAAAGTTATTACACCTCTACGCAAACAGCGCACTAAATTTGGTGAGCGCGCATTTGCGGTCGCAGGCCCTATGGCATGGAATGCTCTCCCAGCAGAGGTGCGAGGCTGTGAAAGTGAAGTGATGTTTCGGAAAAAACTTAAAACCCACTTGTTCTCTAAATCATTTGAATAAATCCGTAGCACGTGACAACAAAATAAATTATTTTAATCAAATTACAAATTTAAAGCTTCAATTAAATTAACTTAACAGTAGAATCACCATGTAAAGCGCCCTTGAGGTATTTTATTACGAAAATGGCGCTATATAAGTTATCCACAATAAATAAATAAATAAAAATAAATAGTGTTATTTTTTATATATAAATATTTATTTTTGTTAATCATTGCTTTTAATTTTCGTATAAAATTGTAAGATTCAATATGTCCATGTATTTATGATTTTCTCAAACTGAACGGTTTGGGTAGGTAGGCAGAAATTGCCTTAAGACAATATGCCCGCCCTTATATTTATATTTATTGTATATGTATATAAAGTGTCAAATAAATAAATAAACACCAAAATATTTTAGTTTGAAGATTGAAGTCTTGAAATTGAGTCGTATTTCAGCTCTTCTGAAAATTTTTGAAAATTACAGATGGTCCCTTCTGCCACCTGACTACCGATATATATGTGCCAAGAATACAATATGTTACCTAAACATAAATATATAGTATAATATATCAACAATATTTTCAGTTTGTCAAAATTTTTGAAGACAAGGACTGGATTCAACTCCCTGGGGAGCTGTTAATATTAACATGTTACAACATAGATGAAGAACATTTTAGAGAAGGTAATATGGAAGTCTAGGCATCTACAGGGCTTATGACCTATCATTGACTATTTTAAGTGGTCACTTTACACACTGTGTAAGCCAAACTAAAAATTTAATACGCTTTCATTGTATGCAAAACAGCGGAAGGGCTTCTCTTTAAGCGGTAGCGAATGATTTTTTTTTTTTCAAATGTACCTAATTATCATTAAAAAAATATCTGGACTAGCTTTTCTAACATTAATTTATTACAAACCTTGTTTTTACAATTTTGATACCGCTGGCGAGAGCGGGTTAAAATCGTTCCATAAATTCATGAGATTCTTTATTCAAAACCGTTCGATCATTTCAAAATAGAACTGCATTTTAATTGGATTCTTTGTCTTAAAGGCAAAATGGTTTCTGCTTTAA
Organism: Micrasema longulum; assembly: GCF_059751315.1. Classification (NCBI taxonomy): domain Eukaryota; kingdom Metazoa; phylum Arthropoda; class Insecta; order Trichoptera; family Brachycentridae; genus Micrasema; species Micrasema longulum. The sequence continues at coordinate 241,585 of NW_028279030.1, forward strand.
AGTTAAACTCCCAAATAGCAACATTTGATTTGCATGCATAAATAATGTTGCAGTTCAGCGGGGTCAAGAAGCGGCCATTTTGATAAACGCATTGTCTTATTGATTTTGTATGCAATAGGAAAATTACAACGTGTATAAAAATCATAAAGAGATATTCCCGATAATCAGCATTTAATTTTTGCGTAGGGAAAAACTCGTTTATTTACTAAGACAGTATGCATAAATATAACAACTAGTTATACAACAATATTTTGAGTTTGTCCAAACTTTTGTAGATAAGGACTGGATTCAACTAAAATTAATATATTACAACAGAGATAGCTTGATAGGTGTTTATAATTGAATTTGATTCAGTGATCGTATGAAAATAGACAACTTGTTATCAAAGAAATCAAGACTGGTATGTTTGTTGGCAGACCTAAGAATTCTGAGCATAGGGGAATGAAAACCATAGTTAGTTCTATGGTTATCGGTATGACAGAGTAAGTTTTGTCTGAGGTTTTAGTTGGGTTATTTTATTTTATTGAGCTAAAAAGTGAGTTGAGAATTTTAAATAGGAATAAAAGGTCGGATTTATTTCGACGGTCTTAAAGAGAAGATATATTTGAGCTATTAACATATTTCAACAGAGATAAAGAACATTTAAGAGAAGGTAATATAGAAGTCTAAGCATCTTCAGGGCTGTCAATGGCTGGTTTAAGTGGCCACTTTACACACTGTGTAACATTCACCATTCTGCCCATATTTAAACATTTATATTCCTTTAATTCTTTCATCTGTTGATGTTTGTTGTAATCTGTCAATATAAACAGTTCCCCAGGGAGTTGAATCCAGTTCTTGTGTATAAAAATTTGGACAAACTCAAAATATTGTTGATATTTGAGCTAGTTTCTAACTCATTATACGTATATTGGTCTTTGGACAAGCCCAACCTCCAGCCTATCTTTCTTGAAAATCGAAGTTAAACTGATTCAATATTTTTTATGTGAACATCATAATATGGAGACCAGATAACAGAGGAATACTCTAGGTGCGGGCGAACTAGGGAACAGAAGAGCGTTTTAAGGGTATAAATATTTTTAAAGTCAATTGTGCTTCTGTCAATAAATCCAAAGTGTTTGAAGGATTTATTGATAACAGGTTCAGTATGAATTGTAAAACAAAGTTTAGTGTCAAGATAATACCTAAATCTCGTATACTAGACATGATAATATTTCATCGTTCAGTAGTATATAATATGATTTTCCAAATCAGAAAATCTCGTGATCTTGCACTTACTTAAGTTGAGATGTAGATTATTAGATAAACACCAGATATATCTGACAGACAAATAACTATTTAACAATGTTTGAGTATGTCCAAATGCTTGCAGACTAGCTGGATTTCCTCCCTAGGGAGTTATTCATATTTAAATTTATTTCAACAGAAAGGAAAAACATTTTTAAGAAGGGAATATGGAAGTCTATGCATTTACAGGGCTTATGACCTGTCATTGGCTGGTTTAAGAATCAACTACCTGGTAAAAGAAGAAATATAAAAGTTGGAAAATTGTTTTCAGGCGTTGCCTAGTAGGTGATTTGTTTCAGCCGGATGAATCTCACCCACGTGATAAAGGTTTCAGCTGTTTGACTTCACAAAAGTCAACAGATGGAAGAGTTGAGGAAATGTGGATGTTCAAACATAGGCAGAAAGGTGAATGTTACACAGTGTGTAAAGTGGCCACTTAAACCAGCCAACGACAGGTCATAAGCCCTGTAAATGTAATTCCCTTCTCAAAAATGTTTTCCTTCTCTGTTGAAATAAATTTAAGTAAATATTCTTCATTTTTATGATATAAGAGCAGTATTTTTATTTTATTTTATAAATTTATTGAATAAATAAGTATACATATTTAATACACGGGAATATATATAAAACTAATAAATTAGAAAATGAAAACGGAGCGTCCTCTGGTTAGGATAATCTCCATCTAACGTGGCTGAGCCTGTTCTAAGATAGAGATTTTTCTCTGTTTTAACGAATAAGTAGTTCAATAACAAAACAAAACAAACAAAAGCTACTTAAATATAAACGCATGGCTAATTAAATATAAGAATTTAATAATCATTATTATATAAATATAAAATCTATTCATATATACATATTTTTATTTCTTTGCTTGTTTATTAATTTAACTTAAATTTGTCTTTCTTGCTTACCGTAACCCTTTATTTATTTATTGTTTGCTTTACAGAATTTATTTCATAAGCTTGTATCTTTGCATTTTTTTTTACTTTGCAAAACTTTTTATTATATCCTTTCTAACTAATTTCACATATTTTTTCTGTATATTCTGTTTATTTTTTAGTATGTTAGCATGTATTTTATTTTTATTTTTTGTAAATGCCTGCTTCAATGAACAAAATTAATAAATAACTAACAGCCGTAGCCAATTTGTACACAAATAAAGTGAAATACAAAGTTATATAATATCAAGAAAAAAAAGTTAATTGTTATGGTTAAATTCAGTAAAAGTAATGTGTTGTAAAAAAATAATTAAAGATTTATGGTAAAACAGTGGAGAAGAATGGACGATGTTACTTAATCATAAATAGAACCAAATTAGACTTCCATTTGGGAAAAAGGCAAAGTCACAAAATTCAATTTTATTTAAAGCAATTAAAAAGTATTACGAAATGGAAAAAAATATTTATGAAGAAAAAAACATATCAAAATTTAAAATAATGGTCAAGACATATGTGATAAACAATTTATAAATTAAATATATTTGCAATGTTATTATTAGAACACACATAACAATATGTATGATATGTGTGCCCTACTTTAAGATTTAAATAAATAAATAATGTAGTAAAATATCAAATATAATGTAATATAATACATAATAATATAAATAATATGTGCACCAATTAAATGTATGAAATAAATGTATAACTGGACTGTCATTGGCTGGTTTAAGGGTCCACTTCACAAACTGTGTCACCATTTTGCCTATGTTTGAACATCCTTATTTCTTCAATTCTTCCATGTGTTGATTTTAGTGAAAATCCCTGAATTAATTTGTTGATCTTAATGACTACCTAGGGGGTGAAATCCAGTATTTTAAATACAAACATTTGGACAAACTCAAAATATTGTAAGTAACTTTTTGACCAAAAAAATGTCTAAAACGTTTGTTCGAAATCGATAGGACCCTTAGTCTTTATCGGTTTCCGAGTGTGAAGAGTGTGCTTTCACAGTTGATACTATTAAGTAAAAAGGCTTCGCAATACAAGTAGATATTATTAAATTACTCGTTTCATACAGTTTGACAAAGCTTATGTTTTATTTATTTTATTTTATTTTATTTGGGATTTTTACAGCTATTACATAAACAAAATAATTAGAAAAATCTTAACAATACCAAAGCCAATTTAAAAAATCCACTGTAAATATAATGACACATAAAATATAAGAAAAGAAGTTTAGTAATTGTATTTGTGTGACGTTTGTATTCATGTGTATGTGAATGTGTGTATGCGTGAATGAATGAGGGAGAGGATACATGTACGTGTGGGAATGAATGAGGGAGAGGGTGCGTGTGTAAGGGTGCGTAAGTATGAGAATAATATATTTGCTCAAAACTTGTAAATTGTATTAAAAATGGTACAATAAAGAGCTTAGTAAAAAGTTAGAAACCTTTTTGTTAAAATTCAAATGACGAAATGATATAAATTGTTTTTTTTTTTTTAAGTACCTATGTTAAATTTCAAAACCATATTCTGAAAAAAAAAAAGCATTTTATATTTTAAATTTAACTGATACACATCGAATGAATAATGTGCGACGAGTCCTATTCAATTCGGTTGGTAACCACAAAATGCAGTAAATACGAAATAATGACAACAATAAAATAAGGTTTGACAATACGCGAACGTTGATTCAAAACAAACACACAAATGCATATTATATGCACCTACATAATATATAAATAAGAATAACATATAAGTTTAATAGAAATGATTCAGATTATAAAAATCAGGTGTCACAAACAGATGTTATGTTATAATTAAGATAATGTGGTGTGTGCATATGCATATGCAAGTATTTTTAGAATTAGAAACTAAATGTAATATAATGTTTCTGACACGATAGGAAAATTAATATAAATTATTTAAAATTAAATATTTAATTACTATATTAAATTGTTTTGAAAATATATTAAAAAAATCGAAGGAGTCATACTTAAATGCAAATATTATCTTCAGGTCACTAAGTGATTTGACGTGATAACGTCAACTGTTTATTAGTGATTATTGATTATAAATACTAGAAAGATCAATCTTGAACTTCGGAACCTCAGTTTTTGTATACATGTTTGCCAACTAATAGGTTAGTGAAATTACTGATATGCTAATTATTATGTGTTCCATACATTCATGGAGACAACCGCAATGGAATTGCAGACCTGAAAACACCAGCGAAGCAATAGAATCGATGTCTAATACACTAAATTGCGTGTCAACATGGACAAAAGAGTATGGTTTACTAATAAACCCGTCTGAAACACAAATTATGTTTGCAGGTAGTCAAAGATTGCTTAGTAAGCTAGACATACCTTCACTTTATCCTTTTATTGTCAATGGTACCAATATTCAGTACAGGAAATCCTTAAAAAATCTAGGAGTACTAATGGATGAACATCTCTGCTGGCGAGCTCATACTAATGAATTAAGCCGCAAAATATTTTTCAGTCTACACTCACTTAGAAGGTTGCAAAAATTCTTACCCATTAGTACTAAATGCACTCTTGTACAAGCATTACTACTACCCATTCTAGATTACGCTGATGTTTCCATGACTGATTTAAGCTGTGAGCAACTCGATAAACTTGAACGACTTCAGAATACATGCATAAGGTACATTTTTGGTCTTAGGAAATATGACCACATTTCTGATTATCGTAGGCAACTGAAATGGCTCAAAATTAGACAGCGGAGAGACTATCACTCCCTCTCACTTCTGTTCAATGTACTTCATAGTCCTAACGCTCCTATATACATGTGTGAAAAATTTCAACGCTTATCAGTTCATGGTTTACCTCTTCGTTCTCATTCTCAAGGCACTCTCTTAATACCCATACACAATTCCTCTTTCTTCTCTAACTCATATAGTGTCCATGCGGCTCGACTGTGAAATCATCTCCCATCCACCATCAAAGATGTTACTACATTGTCTCTGTTTAAATCACGTCTGAAAAAACATCTCCTTTCTCTTCCTTAATCTCTCCTCCTTTCCTTTTTCCTTTTTCCGCTTTTTTCCTTTTTCCCATTAAGTAATAGTTTTGATTTAAGGTAATTTATAAACAAATACGTTTATTTCTATTTTTATATATTTTTAACTTTTTAATCTTTTTTTTTTTTCTATTGAATATGTTCTGTAACTTGAATTATAAAAATATTTATACTTTTATTTTATTGGTTGGTTGGAAGAAATTGCCATTTGGCAATAAGCCCGCCAATGTACAAATAATATTATGTACAAAAAGTTAAATAAATGGAACGATATTTACTGTTTTACAATTGCTTATTTATTAAATCCCTGACAAACGCAATAACCAGTACACCACGAGACCGACTAATGTCCCGTCGATTTCCTTATGCAGGATTTTTACCTGAAAGTATTCGCTTAATTTAAATAATGATACATTTTTTTTTCTTATATACGGTCCCAAATGAGTTTCTTCAATAACTCTTGGGAGTATAATATGTACTTTTTGTATTATATGTTTTATTTAATAAAAACAAAAAAAAAACATGTTAACTACCCATTGTAATACAGACCCTAAATCTATTTCACACACATATCTGTATTTCTTATCCATCCGGACACGGAATAAATGAAACTTTACGTGAGAAAATCACCACCTGTATAACATACTTCAATTTGTAACTATGCAATTTCTTGCTCTTTTACACGTGTTGAGGTGTCTTTAGGTCAATTAATTATTTGGTCTAGACCGATTTTCCTGGAATTTGTATCCAAATTTTATTGTTAGCAGTTCGTGCAACTTAAATTAAGGTATCAAATGCATTTTTTTGTAGTGGCAACAAGTATTTTAAATATTCGATTCGTTATAGTATCTGAAATTGTCATTAATAAGCAATGCTACACCTGTTTCGCAAACAATCGATTGGTGCAGAAATATACCTGTGTTTTGATGACGTACGAATTATATACTCGGAATTGATTCATTAAGTGCGTCATATCATAGAAAATTCTTTTAAAAGTTCAGTTCATAGTAATTTATTACGGAATTACTATTAGTATTATTAAGTTTGTCTCCGGGCGGATGAAGAATACAGTTCTGTATGTGAAATAATAAAAATGATACCCAGAGCCCCGATACAGACATCTACTGAAGAAATATTCCACAAATTACAACTTATGACACCAAAACAATTATACGCTAAAACAATACTCACTAACAGATTCAAAAACTACTTTTACTCAAATGAAAGACATAAATAAATACAATACAAACACAAACAAACAAGGGCAGAGGATAGAACGCCATAACACTCTATCTTGGCGTACAAACCTCGCCTCCTCTACATTCATACATCTTCTCATGCACGCACGTCGAATATTCCTACTTTTGACATGTCCATCTTCAAGTATTTGATGGACTTGATCGTGCCATGTCTTTCTCGGTCTTCCTCGTTTTCTGCATCCATCAACATTTGCATCGTAGATCCTTTTTGCCGTTATTTCGCTGTCCACTCGCTCTACATGTCCAAACCAACGCAGCATCCCTTTCTTGATTCTGTCAATAATGCATGCCTCAGCCTTACACACTTCGCGGATCTCGACATTTGTGCATCTATCATACATCGTTTTACCACACATTCGCCTGAGGGATCGCATTTCGACAGCATTCAACCTACTTTCATCATCATTTTTCCAATTCCATACTTCGCTTCCATACATAAGAGTTGTAATTAGAACTCCGTTGTGAACTGCTAGTTTAGCCTCCTGCGATAAACATTTAAATTACATACAAATAATATAATCACTAGATCCTCAACACAAAGACAACTTAAACAAATACAAGCTAATACCACTTCCGGACAAAGAGATTTTGAGTATTATTCAATTAAAACCCATAACCTACTTCCACTATCTATTAAAACAATTAGTAACGAGAAAATGTTCAAAAAGGCTATAAAAAATAGATAGAGGAGCTAGGTAGAAGTAAAATGGATTGTCTCATTCGCCCAAACCAACTTTGAATCAACTGCTCCACAAATGTATCGCCTATGTTAGATTTTCGTTCTTTCATTGTGCGTTTTGTAATATAAATAATGTAGATGTGCATAAATTAGTTAGAAACATAAATACGTAGTGTTTAAAACTGGCTGAAAATTTTGTTAATTATTTCTGTTTATTAAGTTAGTCTTCATTGTTTATTCTCAAATGTAAAAATATTTAAAAAAAGTATATTGTTAAGTGGCCTCGGCACGGGTAACCCCAACCAATGAGTTTACATTATTTTAATTGTTAATTATAGTTTGTACATGAAAAAAAATATATAAAATATGAGATAGAAATAGAATCTCGGACGAGTGATTAGACTCTTTGGCTTTTCTCAGATAAAAATCCTGAAAAACGGAAATCGAGTCAGTCTTGTGGTATAGTTGGTATAGGTGATTTCGACTACAATGCTTGAGATCCCGGGTTCAATTCCTAGCAGGTTCGAAGTGAAATAATATACTGTCCCTGCGGTGCTATTCTGAACCGCTCTCGCGGCCGTAGAAAAACATTATCTCGTGTATTTTGTTTCGAATACCAGCCGTGGGCCTCGATTATGATGGAGAGATAAAGACGTCATACCTTCACCTTGACGGTAAAGTAGAAGATAAATTCACTCTAGCGGTTACAAAGATATACTATCGACCCACCCCCTTCATGTTTTGGGTAGGTACATCGATATGAAACAAGGGGAAGCGTACGTCACGGTACGGTACACATATCTACGCTCTAAAATGACATAGCTTCAGTATTACGTCATAGTTGAAGATAAAATTCTCCCGACCGACAACAAAGAAATACTATCGATCATCATCAAGTTTTTATGTAAATACTTCGGTTTATACCAACGGGTCCAGAACCCCTCGATACATTTATCTACGCATTAAAAATGACAAAAATTTTGTTCCACCGAACAATGTTTTCTTTAATTAGGGTTTATTTAAATTTTTAATCGTTTTGAGGTTTACACTTTTTTTTTTAAAAGCCTATTAAAAATATGAGAGAGAAATAAGTAAATTTTGAAGTCGAATTCTATTCCGACATAACTGTCAGATTATGAGAAACGAGCGGCTAGATGCAAACATTATCTCGTTAGGTTCTGTCCTATAGTTAAAAAGTTACCACTGTAAAAAAAAAAATTATTATATTTTCTCCGTCTGTTTTACTATCTTTCTGAGAGAACGTATCGAGAGCCGACTTTGTAATCACTACGTACTACCTCAGTGA